>NW_027637067.1:149890-159890 GCF_951216825.1 Electrona antarctica | reverse complement strand
CTTTCCAAGTTCAGAGTTGGCAAAAGGGACCAGAAGGCCTAGCCAATCACTGGAGCGAGTTACAATGCGACTAGGTTTCTGATGTAACATGGAAGAAATATATGATGGTAATTTCCCGACCAGGGCTTTATATATGAAGAGGTACCAGTGATTATTGCGTCTTTCCGTCAGAGAAGACCAACCCACATTATCATATAGGGTACAGTGATGAGTATCATAGCTGTCTCCAGTAATAAACCTCAGAGCCGAGTGGTAAACTGAGTCCAGCGGCTTGAGTGTGGAGGCAGCTGCATGACGATAGATTATGTCTCCATAGTCCAGTACGGATAGAAATGTGGCTTCAATAATCCGTTTTCTACAGATCCTGGGAAAATTTGCTATATTTCTGTATAGGAAGCCAATTTTCTGACGTAGTTTTTTAACCAGATTATCTATGTGGTATTTGAAATTGCATGTATCGTCCAGCCATATATAAGAGACTTATATTCCGAGACTCTTTCTATTGTTGATCCATTGGTGGTGGTGATATGGAGATTGGAATAGTCTATGTTTTTTGATTTAGAGAAGACCATGAATTTTGTTTTATTGTCATTAAGTGTTAGTTTAAGGTTGCTAAAAGAGCTTTGTAATGAGTTAAATGCGAGTTGTAGTTTTTCAATGGCCAGTACAGTGGAGTCAGTGGGTACAGTATAAAATTGTGTCGTCGGCATAGAGATGAATTTGACAATCACATAGTGAGGAAACTATTTCATTGATGTATATAGTGAATAGGATAGGACCTAGAATGGAACCCTGTGGTACGCCAGATGTGACTGGTAGGAACCCAGATTGTCCACCCATCTTAACACATTGACGTCTACCATACAGATAATTCCTAAACCAGTTGCAGGCATCTGTATCAAAGCCTGATATGTGCAGTCTATCTAATAGTAAGGAGTGGTGAACTGTGTCAAAAGCTTTGGCGAGGTCAATAAAAATGGCTGCAGCATGTTTGTTTTTGTCTAAACCTGTGAGTAAATGATCCAGAATTAGGGTGACAGCTGTAATCGTGCTATGATTCGCTCTAAAGCCAGATTGATGAGGGCTTAGAATTGACTGGTGTGCAAGGTATGGTTTTAACTGGTTATTTACTATTAACTCCAACATTTTTGAGAGACAGGGTAGTTTTGAAATTGGCCGGTAATTATTGGGATCATTACTGTCGCCACCTTTGTGCAGTGGGACAACATGTGCTGATTTCCAAACATTGGGGACTATACCTGATGACAGAGACAAATTAAATATAAAAGCAATGTGATCCACAATAAAAGGTGCAGATAATTTAAGAAAAAAGGGATCCAGGTTATCTTCACCTACAGAGGATCTGATGTTGATGGCCTGTAGAGCTTCCAGGACAACATTAGTGGGAATGGGCTGAATAGAGAACTGGGACCCAGGACTGACTGTATGCATACTGGCATTGTATGTGGGAACAGATCCTGTGTGTCTGTCCTCAAAGAGGTGGGCAGTGGCAGCAAAATGAACATTAAGAGCTGTACAAACTTCATTTGGGCCCGAAACCATGGAACCATTAATTTTCACACTTTGGGGAAGTGAGGTGGTGGATTTCTTATTCCCAACAGCCTTCCAGAATTTGGTAGGATCTGAGTAGGAGTTTGTAATTAAGTCTGTATAGAATGTAGATTTGGCTATGCTTACTGCAGCTGTATTTCTTAGGCGTCTAAATGATGTCCAATGTGTCTCTGGTCCCCAGTACGCCTGGCTAGTAACCAGGCTTTATTCCTATCTCTAAGAAGAGTTGACAGGTCAGGGGAGAACCAAGGACTTATTCTGTTTTTTATTCTAACCTTTTTTAAAGGTGCATGTTTGTTGACAATGGGGAGAAAGGATTTTTGAAAATGTTCCAGAGCTAATTCAACATCCGGAATAGCTGAGGTAATGTAAATATCACTGTGAACAACACTCCATATTTGGGCATTCCTGACACAGAACTCCACATATGGGCATAAAAGGGAGACGGACATAATATCTGTGTGGGGCACCACAGACAGGTAGTCAGACAGACAGGTACTCACCACAGACAGGTAGTCACGACAGACAGGTACTCACCACAGACAGGTAGTCAGACAGACAGGTATTCACCACAGCCAGGTAGTCAGACAGACAGACAGACAGACAGACAGACAGACAGACAGACAGACAGACAGACAGACAGACACTCACCACAGCCAGGTAGTCAGACAGACAGGTACTCACCACAGACAGGTAGTCAGACAGACAGGTACTCACCACAGACAGGTACTCACCACAGACAGACAGGTAGTCACCACGGACAGACAGGTAGTCACCACAGACAGGTAGTCAGACAGACAGACAGACAGACAGACAGACAGACAGACAGGTAGTCACCACAGACAGACAGGTAGTCAGACAGACAGACAGACAGACAGACAGACAGACAGACAGACAGACAGACAGACAGACAGACACTCACCACAGACAGGTAGTCAGACAGACAGGTACTCACCACAGACAGACAGGTACTCACCACAGACAGACAGGTAGTCAGACAGACAGGTAATCAGACAGACAGACAGACAGGTACTCACCACAGACAGGTAGTCAGACAGACATGTAGTCAGACAGACAGACAGACAGACAGACAGGTACTCACCACAGACAGGTGTCCGTTCTTAGTCTTGGTCACCAGTAACTCTGAACCAGCTGTGAAGTCAATGATGCCTTCCTTCCCCTGAGCCATGTTGAACGTTATGCTGCAATATATACATACATATATACATAAATATATACATAAATATATACTGTTAATACCCTGAGCCATGTTGGACGCTATGCTGCAATATATACATACATATATACATAAATATATACATAAATATATACTGTTAATACCCTGAGCCATGTTGAACGTTATGCTGCAATATATACATACATATATACATAAATATATACATAAATATATACTGTTAATACCATGAGCCATGTTGGACGCTATGCTGCAATATATACATACATATATACATAAATATATACATAAATATATACTGTTAATACCCTGAGCCATGTTGAACGTTATGCTGCAATATATACATACATATATACATAAATATATACATAAATATATACTGTTAATACCCTGAGCCATGTTGAACGTTATGCTGCAATATATACATACATATATACATACATATATACATAAATATATACTGTTAATACCCTGAGCCATGTTGGACGCTATGCTGCAATATATACATACATATATACATAAATATATACATAAATATATACTGTTAATACCCTGAGCCATGTTGAACGTTATGCTGCAATATATACATACATATATACATAAATATATACTGTTAATACCCTGAGCCATGTTGAACGTTATGCTGCAATATATACATACATATATACATAAATATATACTGTTAACACTTTGATTGCTACAAGATCTCAACAGGCCTATTTGGATGTTGCTACCGTTTAACATTGCACAAAGGCCTTGTTCGGGGGCCCACAGCAAAATGTTCTCTTATAGCGAGAATCACACGCATACATCAAAAGAAAGCTGAACTTGTCCACTTCAATTTAAAAAATACATTTTGATTTTACCATGTTCCATTCTGGAGATATTGACCTTTTTGCAACACCTGCATTTGCCTGGAAGTGGTTATCTTGAACAGCGAGCAGAGTTATGGATGGTTTAAAGTCAGAGACATTGACAGGCAGATATAAAATTGAACCCAATAAATATCCTATACATCCTATACACCGAATGAAAGCCCTGAATGTGTACTTTTACGAGGAAAAGAGTAAACATTGATCCCATGTACAGTTAGACAGTAATTGGTTATTGAATGCAGCTTGTGCCCACCAGATAACTTCAGAGAAGACAAGGCCTGTGAAGTGAGCGGTGCAACTGTTCTCTACAGTTGCACCACGCAACTGTAGAGAACAGTTGCACCGCTCACTTCACAGGGGTGTGATTTTTATTATTACAGTAGAAGTTTACAGACCAAACTGTAAATAAAAGGTTTACATGACTTTCTGCCTCAGTCCGTATATAGCAAGCTGTATTGAATAAGCAGAGAACAGAATATGGGACAGAGTTGCACCACTCACTTCACATGGGTGTGATTTTTATTATTACTACAGTAGAAGTTTTTTTCTTATGAAAGCAGAGAGTCTTCTGTTTCATACGGTATATAGTATTTATATGTCGCTATAGGCCTTATTTTGTGAATATTGAGTTCGGGTCCATGTCTTCTCTGCAGTTATATCTGGTGGGCGCAATGTGCAATGTAACCAATTTATGACAAACTGTACATGGGATCAATGTTTACTCTTTTCCTCGTAAAAGTACACATTCAGGGCTTTCATTCGGTGTATAGGATGTATAGCATATTTATTGTGTTTATTGTTATATCTGCCTGTCAATGTCTGACTATAAACCTTCATAACTCTGCTTTCTTAGATGATGATGATTGCCTCATTGTCTTGATCGCAAAACATTGGGGGGGGGGGTTCATGCCAGGGCACATTGGGCAGCAAAAGTCTTGATCCGTACGGCTATAAAAAGTCCCATTCCACCGTTCGGTTCAGAACTATAGTATAACGGTGAGACGCGTTGTCATCATCAGCTGATTTTGTTTTTCAAGCTAGTGAAGTATATTTACTAACAAGAGAACATGCCTGGGCATGCAGGTTGGAGGCGATGGAGGAAAAACAAAGATTCACCGGGCTGTGATGTCAACGACAACGGATCACAACACCACGGTTTAGGACGCGGAAAAGTTCGTTATACATTACACCCGGGTCGATTACGTCCCCGATGCGTTCATTGCGGTCTTATCACTACAATTATAATGAATAAAAAAGCGTTACAATCACACGTCCGAGCGATCTCCGATTATGACGGTTCTGCATGGCGATACGTGATCCACCAACGGCACACTGTCTTGTCGTGGCGGCCCCTCGATACTGTGGTTAGTTCGTAGTATTGTAGGCTCGGGGATCGTTTGGTCGCTACAGTATGAAGAAGGAAACATGCATCTGTCCATGTGTGTTGCAGACGCAATGCAATGCCGATCGGATCCGGTGCATATGTTTTTTTCCGAGAGACAGAGCCAGCCAGGACAGAGCCCCCATCTCGCAAGGCCCTCCTCCTGCAGGAGAAACAGGAGGGGAGGGGGGAATCGAGTAGTATAGTGTTGTGTGAAAGCCAATAGGTGGAGGAAAGCCTGGTGAGGCGAGGTTAGGTGAAATTTGATTCTTTTCACACACCGACTGGATCATTCCATGGGCGCGCATGGGCGCGTCCATTTTTACACTGGCTTAGTGGCTTCTACACGTAAAGCGGCCCGCCCTCCTGTTTTCAGGAGAGGAGGGGTTTTTTTTTTTTTTTTTTTTTTTCTGATCACGTGAGCGGGACTAAGCAGCAATGATAGGGCGATGGTTCTTCATTGTCCGGGTGGGTAAAAAGATGAATGAAAGTATGCTATAAAAAAGTGATTGAAACGTATTGATACGTGATTCGCACCCGACGTTTGATTAATTGATAACGTATTGATACGCGATTCGCGTCGGCTGTGTTAATACCCTGAGCCATGTTGAACGTTATGCTGCAATATATACATACATATATACATAAATATATACTGTTAATACCCTGAGCCATGTTGAACGTTATGCTGCAATATATACATACATATATACATAAATATATACATAAATATTTACTGTTAATACCCTGAGCCATGTTGAACGTTATGCTGCAATATATACATACATATATACATAAATATATACTGTTAATACCCTGAGCCATGTTGGACGCTATGCTGCAATATATACATACATATATACATAAATATATACTGTTAATACCCTGAGCCATGTTGAACGTTATGCTGCAATATATACATAAATATATACATAAATATATACATAAATATATACTGTTAATACCCTAAGTATATACACAGTACACTGTTAATGAGAGAGACAAATACACATAGTATACTGTTAATATGCAAGGGTCCATTTGGTTCCGTGTGTGTGACACAGACAGACAGACAGACAGACAGACAGACAGACACATGTCTCACCTCCCCTGGTTGATGTTGATGCTGTTTATCTTGTCGGCACAGATCGCCACCTTGGTCACCGTCTCCACCACATGGTCACTCTGCAGAACTACATCTCCCTGTGAACCAATGGGAGGTCAGAACTACATCACATGGTCACTCTGAAGAACTACATCTCCCTGTGAACCAATGGGAGGTCAGAACTACATCACATGGTCACTCTGCAGAACTACATCTCCCTGTGAACCAATGGGAGGTTAGAACTACAGACCAAGCAGCCAATGGGAGCTTAGAACTACAGACCAAGCAGCCAATGGGAGCTTAGAACTACAGACCAAGCAGGCAATGTGAGCTTAGAACTACAGACCAAGCAGCCAATAGGAGCTCAGAACACCACAGCAGGTGATCTGAAGCACATTGGTCCTCATATACCAACAAATGGGCGTGCAGCATTTATCATTCCAGCGTGACTGGCTTGTTCTGATTGGCCTGTTCTTACTGACATTCTGATTGGCCTGTTCTTACTGACATTCTGATTGGCCTGTTCCTACTGACATTCTGATTGGCCTGTTCTTACTGACATTCTGATTGGCCTGTTCTTACTGACATTCTGATTGGCCTGTTCCTACTGACATTCTGATTGGCCTGTTCTTACTGACATTCTGATTGGCCTGTTCCTACTGACATTCTGATTGGCCTGTTCCTACTGACATTCTGATTGGCCTGTTCTCACTGACATTCTGATTGGCCTGTTCCTACTGACATTCTGATTGGCCTGTTCCTACTGACATTCTGATTGGCCTGTTCCTACTGACATTCTGATTGGCCTGTTCTTACTGACATTCTGATTGGCCTGTTCTTACTGACATTCTGATTGGCCTGTTCCTACTGACATTCTGATTGGCCTGTTCCTACTGACATTCTGATTGGCCTGTTCTCACTGACATTCTGATTGGCCTGTTCCTACTGACATTCTGATTGGCCTGTTCCTACTGACATTCTGATTGGCCTGTTCCTACTGACATTCTGATTGGCCTGTTCCTACTGACATTCCGATTGGCCTGTTCTTACTGACATTCTGATTGGCCTGTTCCTACTGACATTCTGATTGGCCTGTTCCTACTGACATTCTGATTGGCCTGTTCTTACTGACATTCTGATTGGCCTGTTCCTACTGACATTCTGATTGGCCTGTTCCTACTGACATTCTGATTGGCCTGTTCCTACTGACATTCTGATTGGCCTGTTCCTACTGACATTCTGATTGGCCTGTTCCTACTGACATTCTGATTGGCCTGTTCCTACTGACATTCTGATTGGCCTGTTCCTACTGACATTCTGATTGGCCTGTTCCTACTGACATTCTGATTGGCCTGTTCCTACTGACATTCTGATTGGCCTGTTCTTACTGACATTCTGATTGGCCTGTTCCTACTGACATTCTGATTGGCCTGTTCCTACTGACATTCTGATTGGCCTGTTCTTACTGACATTCTGATTGGCCTGTTCTTACTGACATTCTGATTGGCCTGTTCTTACTGACATTCTGATTGGCCTGTTCTTACTGACATTCTGATTGGCCTGTTCCTACTGACATTCTGATTGGCCTGTTCTTACTGACATTCTGATTGGCCTGTTCTTACTGACATTCTGATTGGCCTGTTCCTACTGACATTCTGATTGGCCTGTTCTTACTGACATTCTGATTGGCCTGTTCCTACTGACATTCTGATTGGCCTGTTCCTACTGACATTCTGATTGGCCTGTTCTCACTGACATTCTGATTGGCCTGTTCCTACTGACATTCTGATTGGCCTGTTCCTACTGACATTCTGATTGGCCTGTTCCTACTGACATTCTGATTGGCCTGTTCTTACTGACATTCTGATTGGCCTGTTCTTACTGACATTCTGATTGGCCTGTTCCTACTGACATTCTGATTGGCCTGTTCCTACTGACATTCTGATTGGCCTGTTCTCACTGACATTCTGATTGGCCTGTTCCTACTGACATTCTGATTGGCCTGTTCCTACTGACATTCTGATTGGCCTGTTCCTACTGACATTCTGATTGGCCTGTTCCTACTGACATTCCGATTGGCCTGTTCTTACTGACATTCTGATTGGCCTGTTCCTACTGACATTCTGATTGGCCTGTTCCTACTGACATTCTGATTGGCCTGTTCCTACTGACATTCTGATTGGCCTGTTCCTACTGACATTCTGATTGGCCTGTTCCTACTGACATTCTGATTGGCCTGTTCCTACTGACATTCTGATTGGCCTGTTCCTACTGACATTCTGATTGGCCTGTTCCTACTGACATTCTGATTGGCCTGTTCCTACTGACATTCTGATTGGCCTGTTCCTACTGACATTCTGATTGGCCTGTTCTTACTGACATTCTGATTGGCCTGTTCCTACTGACATTCTGATTGGCCTGTTCCTACTGACATTCTGATTGGCCTGTTCTTACTGACATTCTGATTGGCCTGTTCTTACTGACATTCTGATTGGCCTGTTCTTACTGACATTCTGATTGGCCTGTTCTTACTGACATTCTGATTGGCCTGTTCCTACTGACATTCTGATTGGCCTGTTCTTACTGACATTCTGATTGGCCTGTTCTTACTGACATTCTGATTGGCCTGTTCCTACTGACATTCTGATTGGCCTGTTCTTACTGACATTCTGATTGGCCTGTTCCTACTGACATTCTGATTGGCCTGTTCCTACTGACATTCTGATTGGCCTGTTCCTACTGACATTCTGATTGGCCTGTTCCTACTGACATTCTGATTGGCCTGTTCTTACTGACATTCTGATTGGCCTGTTCTTACTGACATTCTGATTGGCCTGTTCTTACTGACATTCTGATTGGCCTGTTCCTACTGACATTCTGATTGGCCTGTTCCTACTGACATTCTGATTGGCCTGTTCCTACTGACATTCTGATTGGCCTGTTCCTACTGACATTCTGATTGGCCTGTTCCTACTGACATTCTGATTGGCCTGTTCTTACTGACATTCTGATTGGCCTGTTCCTACTGACATTCTGATTGGCCTGTTCCTACTGACATTCTGATTGGCTGTGTTCCAGTTTTTTGCGTCGTAAAATCGGGGCGTTTCGAGGAATGTTATTTAAACTTGATAAAATGTACATTTTATCAAAGCTGCGACCAAATCTAGGCCAGGATCAGATGTTTAAGATCACTTGATAAATCTAGGCCAGGATCAGATGTTTAAGATCACTTGATAAATCTAGGCCAGGATCAGATGTTTAAGATCACTTGATAAATCTAGGCCAGGATCAGATGTTTAAAGGTGTAGGGAAACGGAAATGGTGGACATTTTATTTTGAAGTTTAAGCCTGAAACGTTGGATCTGAAGTTTCTGAACCAATCAGAGCGTCGCATCCCTCCAGGCTATGGGGTCTCAAAGTCTGTGACTTCCTGCACGTGAATTTCGTTTGTAAACAAAGTGACAGGGAGACATGGGGAAGAGCCAGCGGATCATTTCTAACCTGTACACAACCTATATACATATTTTAGCGTGATGATTAAGTTTAAAACAAGTAATACACTGTCTGGATGTCATCTTTAATCAAAACCAGCTGTGGAATAGCACAATGAAGCATGGGAATCAAACTGGTGAGCTTCATTTTTATTGGCTTTTATCGATGTGTATCTACACGTCATCACGCAGCACGTTGTATTGATGTGTATCTACACGTCATCACGTTGTATTGATGTGTATCTACACGTCATCACGTTGTATTGATGTGTCTCTACACGTCATCACGCAGCACGTTGTATTGATGTATCTCTACACGTCATCACGTTGTATTGATGTGTATCTACACGTCATCACGTTGTATTGATGTGTATCTACACG
>NW_027637067.1:114890-147390 GCF_951216825.1 Electrona antarctica | reverse complement strand
GTGGGAGGAGACCCCTCTCTCCTCCCACTGGGAGGAGACCCCCTGGGAGGAGACCCCCTGGGAGGAGACCCCCCCCCCACTGGGAGGAGACCCCCCCCCCACTGGGAGGAGACCCCCCCCCCACTGGGAGGAGACCCCCCCCCCCACTGGGAGGAGACCCCCTGGGAGGAGACCCCCAGTGGGAGGAGACCCCCTGGGAGGAGACCCCCTGGGAGGAGACCCCCCCCCCCACTGGAGACCCCCCCCCCACTGGGAGGAGACCCCCCCCCCCCATTGGGAGGAGACCCCCTGGGAGGAGACCCCCCCCCCCCACTGGGAGGAGACCCCCTGGGAGGAGACCCCCAGTGGGAGGAGACCCCCTGGGAGGAGACCCCCAGTGGGAGGAGACCCCCTGGGAGGAGACCCCCCCCCCCCCACTGGGAGGAGACCCCCCCCACTGGGAGGAGACCCCCCCCCACTGGGAGGAGACCCCCCCCCCACTGGGAGGAGACCCCCCCCCCCACTGGGAGGAGACCCCCCCACTGGGAGGAGACCCCCTGGGAGGAGACCCCCTGGGAGGAGACCCCCAGTAGGAGGAGACCCCTCTCTCCTCCCACTGGGAGGAGACCCCCTGGGAGGAGACCCCCCCCCCCCCCCCCCCCACTGGGAGGAGACCCCCTGGGAGGAGACCCCTGGGAGGAGACCCCCAGTGGGAGGAGACCCCTCTCTCCTCCCACTGGGAGGAGACCCCCTGGGAGGAGACCCCCCCCCCCCCCTCCCACTGGAGACCCCGGGGCAGACCAAGGACCACTGGGAGGAGACCCCAGGGCAGACCAAGGACCACTGGGAGGAGACCCCGGGGCAGACCAAGGACCACTGGGAGGAGACCCCGGGGCAGACCAAGGACCACTGGGAGGAGACCCTGGGGCAGACCAAGGACCACTGGGAGGAGACCCCGAGGCAGACCAAGGACCACTGGGAGGAGACCCCTCTCTCCCCCCACTGGGAGGAGACCCCCTGGGAGGAGACCCCCTGGGAGGAGACCCCCCCCCCCCCCCCCCCCCCCTCCCACTGGGAGGAGACCCCGGGGCAGACCAAGGCCCACTGGGAGGAGACCCCGGGGCAGACCAAGGCCCACTGGGAGGAGACCCCGGGGCAGACCAAGGACCACTGGGAGGAGACCCCGAGGCAGACCAAGGACCACTGGGAGGAGACCCCGGGGCAGACCAAGGACCACTGGGAGGAGACCCCCTGGGAGGAGACCCCTCTCTCCCCCCACTGGGAGGAGACCCCCTGGGAGGAGACCCCCTGGGAGGAGACCCCCAGTGGGAGGAGACCCCTCTCTCCTCCCACTGGGAGGAGACCCCGGGGCAGACCAAGGACCACTGGGAGGAGACCCCGGGGCAGACCAAGGCCCACTGGGAGGAGACCCCGGGGCAGACCAAGGACCACTGGGAGGAGACCCCGAGGCAGACCAAGGACCACTGGGAGGAGACCCCGAGGCAGACCAAGGACCACGTCCCACTGGGAGGAGACCCCGGGGCAGACCAAGGCCCACTGGGAGGAGACCCCGGGGCAGACCAAGGACCACTGGGAGGAGACCCCGGGGCAGACCAAGGACCACTGGGAGGAGACCCTGGGGCAGACCAAGAACCACTGGGAGGAGACCCCGGGGCAGACCAAAGACCACTGGGAGGAGACCCTGGGGCAGACCAAGGACCACTGGGAGGAGACCCCGGGGCAGACCAAGGACCACTGGGAGGAGACCCCGGGGCAGACCAAGGACCACGTCCCACTGGGAGGAGACCCCGGGGCAGACCAAGGACCAGATGGATTATATCTCCACTGGGAGGAGACCCCGGGGCAGACCAAGGACCAGATGGATTATATCTCCACTGGGAGGAGACCCCGGGGCAGACCAAGGACCAGATGGATTATATCTCCACTGGGAGGAGACCCCGGGGCAGACCAAGGACCAGATGGATTATATATCCACGGGGAGGAGACCGCGGGGCAGACCAAGGACCAGATGGATTATATCTCCACGGGGAGGAGACCCCGGGGCAGACCAAGGACCAGATGGATTATATCTCCACTGGGAGGAGACCGCGGGGCAGACCAAGGACCAGATGGATTATATCTCCACTGGGAGGAGACCCCGGGGCAGACCAAGGACCAGATGGATTATATCTCCACTGGGAGGAGACCCCGGGGCAGACCAAGGACCAGATGGATTATATCTCCACGGGGAGGAGACCCCGGGGCAGACCAAGGACCAGATGGATTATATCTCCACTGGGAGGAGACCCCGGGGCAGACCAAGGACCAGATGGATTATATCTCCACTGGGAGGAGACCCCGGGGCAGACCAAGGACCAGATGGATTATATCTCCACGGGGAGGAGACCCCGGGGCAGACCAAGGACCAGATGGATTATATCTCCACGGGGAGGAGACCCCGGGGCAGACCAAGGACCAGATGGATTATATCTCCACGGGGAGGAGACCCCGGGGCAGACCAAGGACCAGATGGATTATATATCCACGGGGAGGAGACCCCGGGGCAGACCAAGGACCAGATGGATTATATCTCCACGGGGAGGAGACCCCGGGGCAGACCAAGGGTAAGCGGTTGAAGATGGATGGATGGATGGATGGAACGGGACGGCAGTAGCTCAATAATATGAATATTATTATTAATAATAATAATAATAACTAGAACTGCACTCTGTCGAGTGCCTACTTGCTTGTTGCACACTAGTAGGCCATAAATGGCCTACTAGTGTGCAAGCAGAGCGCGCAAGTACTGTCGACCGCTACAAACTGTCAAATATCAGCTTCTCTTTGAAAGAACGATTGAAATATTGAATTATTAGGTTTAGCTATTTGCTACGTACCTACTTTTTGCACGTAAAAAAGTAGTATTATGAAGTATATCGTAATAAAGATGTGGATTAAAGGACCCAATGCCTTCGATGGTGACATATATCTCGATCAGTGTCGGGTGGATTAAAGGAAATGCCTCTATGTATATGTATATGTAATTTGTAAGTTGATTAGTGGTATACTGTGGTTACTTTTGATGCGTATGCACCGTCCCAGCATATGACGTCAGGGTATAACTGGTATAGCTAGCTCTCAATGATGACTAGCTCTCAATGATGACGTAATAAAGATGTGGATTAAAGGTCCCAATGCCAGAGTGTAATTGGTTTTCGATGGTGACGTAATGACGATGTGTTTTAGTGTCGGGAGGATTAGAGGTAATGCTCCTATGTATACATGTATGTAGTCTGACACCACTGCCGTATCAGGCACGAGTAGTCATTACGTCATTTGCTGGGACGGTGCATACGCATCGTCCCGGGACGGTGCATACGCATCGTCCTGGGACGGTGCATACGCATCGTCCTGGGACGGTACATACGCATCGTCCTGGGCGAAACTAGTACTTGCGCGCTCTGCTTGCGCAAGTAATAACAACACCAACCTGTGAGCGCTCCATAGTCGATGCACTGCTTCATTTTGGCCTCCTCAACAATGATGGCGCTGTTGGCCGTGAGCAGCAGCTGGCGCGGACGCGCCTTGTAGCCCTTCCTGTCGTACTTAGTGACGGGAACCGCGTACTGAAATATTAATACATACAAATACATGTTTAATACATACAAATACATGTTTAATACATACAAATACATGTCAAATACATGTCAAATACATACAAATACATGTTTAATACATACAAATACATGTCAAATACATGTCAAATACATACAAATACATGTTTAATACATAAAAATACATGTCAAATACATGTCAAATACATACAAATACATGTTTAATACATACAAATACATGTTTAATACATACAAATACATGTTTAATAGGTAAATGGTGCATTTATATAGCGCATTCATCCAAGGCGCTTTACATAGATTGTGCATTACATTCACCCATTCATACACACATTCACACACCGGTCTGTGTCTGTGGACAGTTCAGAAACCAGTATGTGATGATGATGATGATGATGATGATTACTATATTTACCCAGGGTATCTGGGCTAAGCTCAAGAACTTGTTTCCAGCCAGGCCCTGCTCATAGAACACATTTCATCGTAGTGGTTCAATGCCTTGTTCAAGGGCACTTCAGCGGTGGTGTCGGACAGCTGATTCGAACTGGCGACCTTCCGGTATCAAGACCGCTCCGCTATCCGTTCGGCCACCGCTGCCACTTAATGTGTCTAATGTGTCTCATAGGAGGGCTGTGGGCGGTTCAGAAACCAGTCTGTGTCTCATAGGAGGGCTGTGGGCGGTTCAGAAACCAGTCTGTGTCTCATAGGAGGGCTGTGGGCGGTTCAGAAACCAGTCTGTGTCTCATAGGAGGGCTGTGGGCGGTTCAGAAACCAGTCTGTGTCTCATAGGAGGGCTGTGGGCGGTTCAGAAACCAGTCTGTGTCTCATAGGAGGGCTGTGGGCGGTTCAGAAACCAGTCTGTGTCTCATAGGAGGGCTGTGGGCGGTTCAGAAACCAGTCTGTGTCTCATAGGAGGGCTGTGGGCGGTTCAGAAACCAGTCTGTGTCTCATAGGAGGGCTGTGGGCGGTTCAGAAACCAGTCTGTGTCTCATAGGAGGGCTGTGGGCGGTTCAGAAACCAGTCTGTGTCTCATATGAGGGCTGTGGGCAGTTCAGAAACCAGTCTGTGTCTCATAGGAGGGCTGTGGGCGGTTCAGAAACCAGTCTGTGTCTCATAGGAGGGCTGTGGGTGGTTCAGAAACCAGTCTGTGTCTCATAGGAGGGCTGTGGGCAGTTCAGAAACCAGTCTGTCTCATAGGAGGGCTGTGGGCGGTTCAGAAACCAGTCTGTGTCTCATAGGAGGGCTGTGGGCGGTTCAGAAACCAGTCTGTGTCTCATAGGAGGGCTGAAGGCAGTTCAGAATCTTGTCTACCAGTGACATCAGCGATGAGGAATCCAAGCTAATAGAAAATGAAGGCTTCTCTCTTCTCTCTGCATTCTATGTATGTGTTCACGTTGATACTGTAAATCTCTCTGGATTAAGAGTGTCAGATACATTCAACTAAATGATGTGTAAATCTGGATGAAGTGTAAATCTGGATTAAAATGTATTAAGTGTAAGTCTAACCTTCATCTTCTCGTTGCCCAGAGACTGAAGCACTTTAGGGTTGATCTCTTCACCGTCTGGAACACACATTACAACATTTTTGATAATGACCGCTCCGCTTTATAACATAATTAAACCCTCTGAGCACCAGCTGCGCCCGCTTGATTTACTGCTGTTTCCAACATGACAGCCATGTAAACACACACACACACTAGTTACATACAATGTTATTTACAGCTAAACATTGCTCTCAAAAACATTTGAGCGAGAAATAGACAAAGCAGTAAAACCCGGAAATTGATTATATTTGATCAACTCACTCAACCTGCAGCGGGGCAGACGCAGCCAGCGCAAACTTATGGAATACTTTTTTTGTTGTTTTTTGGGTCAATGTATTCATTTATGTTAGGTAGCCATGTAATAAGTTCGATAATATCTGGCTAGGTGGTCGTTGTCGCGATATAATTCACCTTCAGGGAGTTTGACCACCTCAGCTTCACCTCGGTGGTTAAACTCCCTGTCGGTGAATTATCTCCTACAACGACCACCTAGCCAGACATTATCCCTTACATAAAGGAGGTGAATTATCTCCCTACAACAACCACCTAGCCAGACATTATCCCTTACATAAAGGAGGTGAATTATCTCCCTACAACGACCACCTAGCCAGACATTATCCCTTACATAAAGGAGGTGAATTATCTCCCTACAACGACCACCTAGCCAGACATTATCCCTTACATAAAGGAGGTGAATTATCTCCCTACAACGACCACCTAGCCAGACATTATCCCTTACATAAAGGAGGTGAATTATCTCCCTACAACGACCACCTAGCCAGACATTATCCCTTACATAAAGGAGGTGAATTATCTCACTACAACGACCACCTAGCCAGACATTATCCCTTACATAAAGGAGGTGAATTATCTCCCTACAACGACCACCTAGCCAGACATTATCCCTTACATAAAGGAGGTGAATTATCTCCCTACAACGACCACCTAGCCAGACATTATCCCTTACATAAAGGAGGTGAATTATCTCCCTACGACCACCTAGCCAGACATTATCCCTTACATAAAGGAGGTGAATTATCTCCTACAACGACCACCTAGCCAGACATTATCCCTTACATAAATGAGGTGAATTATCTCCCTACAATGACCAGCTAGCCAGACATTATCCCTTACATAACAGTATAACATTTCAATATCTCAACATGGATTGATAATACAACTTTATTTACTCAGTCTGGTGCTGACAAACAGTTTGGAGACACTCTGAGGATAGTTGTCCTTCTTGTCCTTGAAGATCTCACTGGCGATCATCTTCTGTTCCATCTGTGGCCACATGGGGGCAGTAGATATTATAAATATTAATAATTATATTATAATCATGCTTCCATTCAGGGCTGATCTTCACTGTAGGCCCTCCTATAATGTAAACATCACTGTATGCCTTCCTATAGGCCTAATGATTACCTTACAGAACGTTTACAACATAGGAAGGCATATTGTGATGTTTACATTGAAGGGCATAGCGTGATGTTATTATAGGAGGGCATATCGTGATGTTATTATAGGAGGGCATAGCGTGATGTTATTATAGGAGGGCATATCGTGATGTTATTATAGGAGGGCATAGAGTGATGTTATTATAGGAGGGCATATCGTGATGTTATTATAGGAGGACATAGCGTGATGTTATTATAGGAGGGCATATCGTGATGTTATTATAGGAGGGCATAGCGTGATGTTATTATAGGATGACATAGCGTGATGTTATTATAGGACATAGCGTGATGTTATTATAGGAGGGCATAGCGTGATGTTATTATATGACATAGCGTGATGTTATTATATGACATAGCGTGATGTTATTATAGGAGGGCATATCGTGATGTTATTATAGGAGGGCATAGCGTGATGTTATTATAGGAGGGCATAGCGTGATGTTATTATCGGAGGGCATAGCGCGATGTTATTATAGGAGGGCATAGCGTGATGTTATTATAGGAGGACATAGTGTGATGTTATTATAGGAGGGCATAGCGTGATGTTATTATAGGAGGGCATAGCGTGATGTTATTATAGGAGGGCATATTGTGATGTTATTATAGGAGGGCATAGCGTGATGTTATTATAGGAGGGCATATCGTGCTGTTATTATAGGAGGGCATAGCGTGATGTTATTATAGGATGACATAGCGTGATGTTATTATAGGAGGGCATAGCGTGCTGTTATTATAGGAGGACATAGCGCAATGTTATTATAGGAGGGCATAACGTGATGTTATTATAGGATGACATAGCGTGATGTTATTATAGGAGGGCATAACGTGATGTTATTATAGAAGGGCATATCGTGATGTTATTATAGGAGGGCATATCGTGATGTTATTATAGGAGGGCATAGCGTGATGTTATTATAGGATGACATAACGTGATGTTATTATAGGAGGGCATAGCGTGATGTTATTATAGGAGGACATATCGTGATGTTATTATAGGAGGGCATAACGTGATGTTATTATAGGAGGGCATATCGTGATGTTATTATAGGAGGGCATATCGTGATGTTATTATAGGAGGGCATATAATGATGTTATTATAGGAGGTATATCGTGATGTTATTATAGGAGGGCATATCGTGAGGTTATTATAGGAGGGCATAGCGTGAGGTTATTATAGGAGGACATAGCGTTAGGTTATTATAGGAGGACATAGCGTTAGGTTATTATAGGAGGGCATAGCGTGAGGTTATTATAGGAGGGCATAGCGTGAGGTTATTATAGGAGGGCATAGCGTGATGTTATTATAGGAGGGCATGTCGTGAGGTTATTATAGGAGGACATAGCGTGAGGTTATTATAGGAGGGCATATCGTGATGTTATTATAGGAGGGCATAGCGTGATGTTATTATAGGATGGCATAGCGTGATGTTATTATAGGAGGGCATATCGTGAGGTTATTATAGGAGGACATATCGTGAGGTTATTATAGGAGGGCATAACGTGATGTTATTATAGGAGGGCATATCGTGAGGTTATTATAGGAGCACATATCGTGGTTATTATAGGACATAGCGTGAGGTTATTATAGGAGGGCATAACGTGATGTTATTATAGGAGGGCATATCATGATGTTATTATAAGAGGACATAGCGTGATGTTATTATAGGACATAGCGTGATGTTATTATAGGAGGACATAGCGTGATGTTATTATAGGAGGGCATATCGTGATGTTATTATAGGAGGGCATAGCGTGAGGTTATTATAGGAGGGCATATCGTGATGTTATTATAGGATGACATAACGTGATGTTATTATAGGAGGGCATAGCGTGATGTTATTATAGGAGGGCATAGCGTGATGTTATTATAGGAGGGCATAGCGTGATGTTATTATAGGAGGGCATAGCGTGATGTTATTATAGGAGGGCATAGTGATGTTATTATAGGACATAGCGTGATGTTATTATAGGACATAGCGTGATGTTATTATAGGATGACATATCGTGATGTTATTATAGGAGGGCATATCATGATGTTATTATAGGACATAGCGTGATGTTATTATAGGAGGGCATAGCGTGATGTTATTATAAGAGGACATAGCGTGATGTTATTATAGGAGGGCATAGCGGGATGTTATTATAGGAGGACATAGCGTGATGATATTATAGGAGGGCATAGCGTGATGTTATTATAGGAGGGCATAACGTGATGTTATTATAGGAGGGCATAGCGTGATGCTATTATAGGAGGGCATATCGTGAGGTTATTATAGGATGACATAACGTGATGTTATTATAGGAGGACATAGCGTGATGTTATTATAGGAGGGCATATCGTGAGGTTATTATAGGAGGGCATAACGTAATGTTATTATAGGAGGACATAGCGTGATGTTATTATAGGAGTACATATTGTGAGGTTATTATAGGATGACATAGCGTGAGGTTATTCTAGGAGGACATAGCGTGATGTTATTATAGGAGGGCATAGCGTGATGTTATTATAGGAGGACATAGCGTGATGTTATTATAGGAGGGCATAGCGTGATGTTATTATAGGACATAGCGTGATGTTATTATAGGACATAGCGTGATGTTATTATAGGATGACATAGCGTGATGTTATTATAGGAGGACATAGCGTGATGTTATTATAGGAGGGCATAGCGTGAGGTTTACCTGGTGTTTCCATTCTGGGCTGATCTTCTTACAGTAGCTCCACACCATGTTCTGCATGCACAGTTTACGCAGATAATCTGACGCCTGTCAATCAAAAAAATATGAATACATTTATTAAACACTGATACAGATAATCTGACGCCTGTCAATCAAATAAATATGAATACATTCATTATACACTGACACATTACATTTATTAAACACTAATTCATTTATTAAACACCAATACATTAACACATTTTGTGCCCAATGATGTGTCATCCCAGATGTGGCTGAAGTAGCTAAATGTAGCCAAAACACTCCCGAGGCGCTCGACAACAACGGGAGGTATGATTAAATCTACCGCGACGGGACCGCGGTGGGCCGTCTGACACAGGATCTTTGGTTAGAATTGGACGGAATGATTTAGATCAATTAAGAGTTATTCACGTTTTAAGATTTTCGATCTCATCCGCTAAAATGGGGGGGGGGTAACATTTTCGATGACGTCCCAACCGGAAAATAACATCGAATGTTGCCCAACAGACGCTCCCAGCCTGTGGAGCGGTGCTCCCAGCCTGTGGAGCGGTGCTCCCAGCCTGTGGAGCGATGCTCCCAGCCTGTGGAGCGGTGCTCCCAGCCTGTGGAGCGGTGCTCCCAGCCTGTGGAGCGGTCAGCCTGTGGAGCGGTGCTCCCAGCCTGTGGAGCGGTGCTCCCAGCCTGTGGAGCGATGCTCCCAGCCTGTGGAGCGGTGCTCCCAGCCTGTGGAGCGGTGCTCCCAGCCTGTGGAGCGATGCTCCCAGCCTGTGGAGCGATGCTCACAGCCTGTGGAGCGATGCTCCCAGCCTGTGGAGTGATGCTCCCAGCCTGTGGAGCGGCGCTCCCAGCCTGTGGAGCGATGCTCCCAGCCTGTGGAGCGATGCTCCCAGCCTGTGGAGCGGTGCTCCCAGCCTGAGGAGCGATGCTCCCAGCCTGTGGAGCGATGCTCCCAGCCTGAGGAGCGATGCTCCCAGCCTGAGGAGCGATGCTCCCAGCCTGTGGAGCGGTGCTCCCAGCCTGTGGAGCGATGCTCCCAGCCTGTGGAGCGGTGCTCCCAGCCTGAGGAGCGATGCTCCCAGCCTGTGGAGCGGTGCTCCCAGCCTGTGGAGCGGTGCTCCCAGCCTGTGGAGCGGTGCTCCCAGCCTGTGGAGCGGTGCTCCCAGCCTGTGGAGCGGTGCTCCCAGCCTGTGGAGCGATGCTCCCAGCCTGTGGAGCGGTGCTCCCAGCCTGTGGAGCGGTGCTCCCAGCCTGTGGAGCGGTGCTCCCAGCCTGTGGAGCGATGCTCCCAGCCTGAGGAGCGATGCTCCCAGCCTGTGGAGCGATGCTCCCAGCCTGAGGAGCGATGCTCCCAGCCTGTGGAGCGGTGCTCCCAGCCTGTGGAGCGGTGCTCCCAGCCTGTGGAGCGATGCTCCCAGCCTGTGGAGCGACGCTCCCAGCCTGTGGAGCGGTGCTCCCAGCCTGTGGAGCGGCGCTCCCAGCCTGTGGAGCGGCGCTCCCAGCCTGTGGAGCGGTGCTCCCAGCCTGTGGAGCGATGCTCCCAGCCTGAGGAGCGATGCTCCCAGCCTGTGGAGCGGTGCTCCCAGCCTGTGGAGCGATGCTCCCAGCCTGTGGAGCGGTGCTCCCAGCCTGTGGAGCGATGCTCCCAGCCTGTGGAGCGGTGCTCCCAGCCTGTGGAGCGGTGCTCCCAGCCTGTGGAGCGGTGCTCCCAGCCTGTGGAGCGATGCTCCCAGCCTGTGGAGCGGTGCTCCCAGCCTGTGGAGCGATGCTCCCAGCCTGTGGAGCGGTGCTCCCAGCCTGTGGAGCGGTGCTCCCAGCCTGTGGAGCGGTGCTCCCAGCCTGTGGAGCGGTGCTCCCAGCCTGTGGAGCGGTGCTCCCAGCCTGTGTAGCGATGCTCCCAGCCTGTGGAGCGGTGCTCCCAGCCTGTGGAGCGGTGCTCCCAGCCTGTGGAGCGATGCTCCCAGCCTGTGGAGCGATGCTCCCAGCCTGTGGAGCGGTGCTCCCAGCCTGTGGAGCGGTGCTCCCAGCCTGTGGAGCGATGCTCCCAGCCTGTGGAGCGGTGCTCCCAGCCTGTGGAGCGGTGCTCCCAGCCTGTGGAGCGGTGCTCCCAGCCTGTGGAGCGGTGCTCCCAGCCTGTGGAGCGATGCTCCCAGCCTGTGGAGCGGTGCTCCCAGCCTGTGGAGCGGTGCTCCCAGCCTGTGGAGCGGTGCTCCCAGCCTGTGGAGCGGTGCTCCCAGCCTGTGGAGCGATGCTCCCAGCCTGAGGAGCGATGCGATCGGTTTTGATATCAATAAATCTCCGTCCTTTTTATCAATCTCCGTCCTGGGCGCTGGGCGTTACTAATTGATAGAACGGAGAACTCCGTCCTGGGCGTTGGGCGTTACTAATTGATAGAACGGAGAACTCCGTCCTGGGCGCTGGGCGTTACTAATTGATTGAACTCCGTCCTGGGCGCTGGGCGTTACTAATTGATTGAACTCCGTCCTGGGCGCTGGGCGTTACTAATTGATTGAACTCCGTCCTTGCCGCTCAGGGTGTTAAATAGTAACATCATTTGTGGTCATTGAGTCTACAACCATGTTACTCTAAAATATTAATTACGATTTGAGATGACCTCATTTTACATCAAAGGCAGTTATAATTTGTTTGTGTCAACAACCAAGTTACACTGTAACATATCCACCTTTTATTACAATCAATCAATTCCGGGCCGTTTGTGGTTTGTGTCGTATGTAGTGTAGGTAGGGTGCAGTACCTCAGCCAGGACAGCAGGGGGCGCGGGCTAGCTCTGTGTGTGTGTGTGTGTGTAGTGCAGTACCTCAGCCAGGGCAGCAGGGGGGTATGTAGTGTATTTTATACAGGGTGCAGTACCTCAGCCAGGACAGCAGGGGGCATGTAGTGTATTTTATACAGGGTGCAGTACCTCAGCCAGGGCAGCAGGGGGCATGTAGTGTATTTTATACAGGGTGCAGTACCTCAGCCAGGGCAGCAGGGGGGTATGTAGTGTATTTTATACAGGGTGCAGTACCTCAGCCAGGGCAGCAGGGGGCGCCGGCCAGCTCTTGTCCAGGACATTCTTGGGGAGGTTCCTGTGCAGCTTCATCAGGAAGGAGAAGCGGACGTAGTCCAGGAAGTACTCGTTCTCGGCGCAGCGCGGCTCGCGGCGGAAGATGAACCCTTTGATGAACCTTTAATTAAAACAGTTAACCTCATTAATATTAATGATCCTTTAATTAAAACAGTTAACCTCATTAATATTAATGATCCTTTAATTAAAACAATTAACCTCATTAATATTAATGATCCTTTAATTAAAACAGTTAACCTCATTAATATTAATGATCCTTTAATTAAAACAATTAACCTCATTAATATTAGGATATTTAATTAAAACAATTAACCTCATTCATATTAATGTTTTTTTTAATATATATAAATGTTTGCAATAATCATGGAATTGTACGATAACAAAATATTCTTTAGTTTTGGGTCTGAGAGGCTAAATGTCATCAAATGGTGGTCCGTAGCTCAGATGGGTCTGAGAGGCTAAATGTCATCAGATGGTGGTCCGTGGCTCAGATGGGTCTGAGAGGCTAAATGTCATCAGATGGTGGTCCGTGGCTCAGATGGGTCTGAGAGGCTAAATGTCATCAAATGGTGGTCCGTGGCTCAGATGGGTCTGAGAGGCTAAATGTCATCAGATGGTGGTCCGTGGCTCAGATGGGTCTGAGAGGCTAAATGTCATCAGATGGTGGTCCGTGGCTCAGATGGGTCTGAGAGGCTAAATGTCATCAAATGGTGGTCCGTGGCTCAGATGGGTCTGAGAGGCTAAATGTCATCAGATGGTGGTCCGTGGCTCAGATGGGTCTGAGAGGCTAAATGTCATCAAATGGTGGTCCGTGGCTCAGATGGGTCCGAGAAGCTAAGGGATCCATTTCCGTCACCGCTAAACCCCTTATCCCTAAACTTCTTTGCCTTTTTTTACTATTTTGAAAAACATTTTTGAATAGTTCAACTAGCCAATCTACATTGACACGTTGTGAGCTTGTAGACTGGCCCTTTTAACTATTCACAAGAGTTTTGCAAAATAGTAAAAAAAAAGGCAAATAATTTAGGGATAAGGGGTTTAGCGGTGACGAAAATGGAGCCCTAAATGCATTACCTGCGGATGGTGTCGGCAGCCTGTCTCCTCCTCTGAGCTCTCCTCCTGGCCAGAATACCTCTCCACCAGGCCTGGATGAGGATGGCTGTACAAATACACACACAGTACTAATGTACAAATACACACACAGTACTAATGTACAAATACACACACAGTACTAATGTACTGAATAGTGGCTATGCACGTGACATCATCACAGTACGCGAAAGTTACGCGGGAACGCCTACTGAGTGGCAAAACACTACTGAACCTGGCCTTGATTGACAGCCCATTCATCGAATCAGAAAAGTCCTATCTGATTGACAGCCCATACATCCAAACAGACAAGTCCTATCTAGGGGGAGGGGGAGGGGGGGATGGGTAGGGGGAAGGGGAGGGGGAGGAGACATGTTTTCTTACCAGAGTTCCTGAGTTTTTGGTATTTAGATTTCTGGCTGTATCCTTTCCATCCTGCCTGGAGCTTAGTGGCTGAATGAAGACACAGAGAGAGGTGTTAACCTAGGTAACTAATATAACCTAGGTAACTAATATAACCTAGTTAACTAATATAACCTAGTTAACTAATATAACCTAGGTAACTAATATAACCTAGGTAACTAATATAACCTAGTTAACTAATATAACCTAGGTAACTAATATAACCTAGTTAACTAATATAACCTAGGTAACTAATATAACCTAGGTAACTACTATAACCTAGTTAACTAATATAACCTAGGTAACTAATATAACCTAGTTAACTAATATAACCTAGGTAACTAATATAACCTAGGTAACTAATATAACCTAGTTAACTAATATAACCTAGTTAACTAATATAACCTAGGTAACTACTATAACCTAGTTAACTAATATAACCTAGGTAACTAATATAACCTAGGTAACTAATATAACCTAGTTAACTAATATAACCTAGGTAACTAATATAACCTAGGTAACTAATATAACCTAGTTAACTAATATAACCTAGTTAACTAATATAACCTAGGTAACTACTATAACCTAGTTAACTAATATAACCTAGGTAACTAATATAACCTAGTTAACTAATATAACCTAGGTAACTAATATAACCTAGGTAACTAATATAACCTAGGTAACTAATATAACCTAGTTAACTAATATAACCTAGGTAACTAATATAACCTAGTTAACTAATATAACCTAGGTAACTAATATAACCTAGTTGACTAATATAACCTAGGTAACTAATATAACCTAGGTAACTAATATAACCTAGGTAACTAATATAACCTAGGTAACTAATATAACCTAGTTAACTAATATAACCTAGGTAACTAATATAACCTAGTTAACTAATATAACCTAGTTAACTAATATAACCTAGGTAACTAATATAACCTAGTTAACTAATATAACCTAGGTAACTAATATAACCTAGTTAACCAATATAACCTAGGTAACTAATATAACCTAGTTAACTAATATAACCTAGGTAACTAATATAACCTAGGTAACTAATATAACCTAGGTAACTAATATAACCTAGTTAACTAATATAACCTAGTTAACTAATATAACCTAGTTAACTAATATAACCTAGGTAACTAATATAACCTAGTTAACTAATATAACCTAGTTAACTAATATAACCTAGGTAACTAATATAACCTAGGTAACTAATATAACCTAGTTAACTAATATAACCTAGGAAACTAATATAACCTAGGTAACTAATATAACCTAGTTAACTAATATAACCTAGGTAACTAATATAACCTAGTTAACTAATATAACCTAGTTAACTAATATAACCTAGTTAACTAATATAACCTAGGTAACTAATATAACCTAGTTAACTAATATAACCTAGGTAACTAATATAACCTAGTTAACTAATATAACCTAGTTAACTAATATAACCTAGGTAACTAATATAACCTAGTTAACTAATATAACCTAGTTAACTAATATAACCTAGTTAACTAATATAACCTAGTTAACTAATATAACCTAGGTAACTAATATAACCTAGGTAACTAATATAACCTAGTTAACTAATATAACCTAGGTAACTAATATAACCTAGGTAACTAATATAACCTAGGTAACTAATATAACCTAGGTAACTAATATAACCTAGGTAACTAATATAACCTAGTTAACTAATA
Organism: Electrona antarctica; assembly: GCF_951216825.1. NCBI lineage: Eukaryota > Metazoa > Chordata > Actinopteri > Myctophiformes > Myctophidae > Electrona > Electrona antarctica. The sequence goes on along the minus strand of NW_027637067.1, from coordinate 131,787 downwards.
TAACCTAGTTAACTAATATAACCTAGGTAACTAATATAACCTAGGAAACTAATATAACCTAGGTAACTAATATAACCTAGGTAACTAATATAACCTAGGTAACTAATATAACCTAGGTAACTAATATAACCTAGTTAACCAATATAACCTAGTTAACTAATATAACCTAGGTAACTAATATAACCTAGTTAACTAATATAACCTAGTTAACTAATATAACCTAGGTAACTAATATAACCTAGGTAACTAATATAACCTAGTTAACTAATATAACCTAGGTAACTAATATAACCTAGGTAACTAATATAACCTAGTTAACTAATATAACCTAGTTAACTAATATAACCTAGGTAACTAATATAACCTAGGTAACTAATATAACCTAGTTAACTAATATAACCTAGGTAACTAATATAACCTAGTTAACTAATATAACCTAGTTAACTAATATAACCTAGGTAACTAATATAACCTAGGTAACTAATATAACCTAGTTAACTAATATAACCTAGGTAACTAATATAACCTAGGAAACTAATAACCTAGGTAACTAATATAACCTAGGTAACTAATATAACCTGTATGGAGACAGAGATATGATAACCCAACTATAACCAGCCATAACTTAGTTAAATATGGGGGTGAAATGGTTAATTTAGGCATTTTGTTTTGAAGTCTCAGCCTCAAAGTAACGCCAGGTCGGAACGCTCTGAACCAATCAGTGCGTCACATCCCTTCAGGCTATGGGACGTGACATCCCTTCAGGCTATGGGACGTCACATCCCTTCAGGCTATGGGACGTAGCTCGCTCCATCTCATGTACATTTTACAAAGTGACAGAGAGACGAGCAGCAAAACTCATGGCTTACTTAGTTCTACCTAGAATGTTTTAGCGAGCTGATTAAGTTTAAACCGAGTAATACACCGTCTGGATGTCATATTGAATGAGATTAAAAACGTAAAAGTAAAAAAGTATTTGTGTTTGGAGGACGACAGCGATGGGAATCAAACGGGTGAGCTTCATTTTTATTGGCTTTCATTGATGTGGGCGTCGACACGTCATCACGCCTTTCGTTTTCAGGAAGTAATTACATTTTTATTTTTATGGACTTTTGATATAAAAATACACAAAAATGAAAAAAACGGATGTGGATCTAAAAGTGTGAAAAACGTACTTTTCATTTCACTAGGTCTTTAACTAACTAACCTAATAATACTAATACTAATACTAATAATATTATTATTATTATTATTATTATTAATAATCACCCAAGCTGTGTTTCCTGGTCTCCAGAGCGTCCTCTGTGGCGAACAACGTTTTGGGGAAACGGATGAAGATTTTGGATCTGAGGGAAAAAAACACAATAGATTAACCCATTAGCATTAGCGCGCGCTATGAGCTTGTAGATCTGCTTTTTTTTTCAATAGCTAAAATTATAACATAATGTTTAATGATGATGATGCTGAAAACATGCACTTTATGCGGCACTTTATATATTATATCTTATATCTTAGCACTTTTTTGCCTTTCTTATTTTTTATCTCTTATTCTTCTACCTGCACTAGATACGACCAGACCTCTGTTTATGCTATGGTGTCTCTTGTCTGTTGTTGTCCTGTATTGTTTTGTATTGTTTGTATGTCTGAAACCACTACTGTTGCAGTGGCTCAGGGGTAGAGTGCCTGGATGGTAACCGCAAGGTTGCCAGTTCAAACCCGGGCTCCCCCAGAGTTACTGTTGAAGTGTCCTTGAGCAAGACACTGAACCCCTAATTGCTCCCGATGTGCTAGTTGGTCCCTTGCATGGTTTCCGTTGCCATCGGTGTATGAATGTGTGTGTGAATGGGTGAATGTAACACATGTACACAATCTCTGTAAAGCGCCTTGGATAAAGGCGCTATATAAATGCACCATTTACCATTTAAACACAATTGCCCTTCTGGGACATTAAGAAAGTCCTTGAACCTCGAACCTTAAAACACCAAAAGTGGGTTAAGAAACACGCAATGAAGTTATAAATCATTGCGTGCGTGCGTGCGCGCGCGCGTGCGACCGTGCGTGCGTGCGTGCGACCGTGCGTGTGTGCGTGCGACCGTGCGTGCGTGCGCGCGCGCGTGCGTGTGTGCGTGCGTGCGTGCGACCGTGCGTGCGTGCGTGCCTGACCTGCCCAGCTTGTATTCTTCAGGTTTGTATCCGAGGTGTTTGACCAGAGTGGACACGCCTTCAAGCACCTTACCATCCCACCGGGGCCAAGTGGCTGGACACAGAGACTTATACCTGGAGAGTATAAATACTTTATTACACTGAGGACAGGTGGCTGGACACAGAGACTTATACCTGGAGAGTATAAATACTTTATTACACTGAGGACAGGTGGCTGGACACAGAGACTTATACCTGGAGAGTATAAATACTTTATACTAGTCTATAGGGTTTAGGGTATAGTCTATAGGGATTAGGGTATATATATAGGGTATAGTCTAGGGTTTAGGGTATCGTCTATAGGGTATAGGGTAGAGTCTATAGGGTTTAGGGTAGTCTATAGGGTTTAGGGTATAGTCTATAGGGTTTAGGGTATAGTCTATAGGGTTTAGGGTAGAGTCTAGGGTATAGTCTATAGGGTTTAAGGTATAGTCTATAGGGTAGAGTCTATAGGGTTTAGGGTATAGTCTATAGGGTTTAGGGTACCTCTGTAAGAAGACTTCATATCGTCGTCGATAAGCGAAGCCTGCTCGTCTGACTCTCAGGTTCTCCATCAGACCCAGATACTTCACCTGGTGACGGATCAGCACCTCATCAAACCGCCCTGTAGGGGGAGACAAACACATGGTGATGGATCAGCACCTCATCAAACCGCCTTGTAGGGGGAGACGCACGCGCGCGCGCACGCACGCACACGCACACACACACACACACACACACACACACACACACACACACACACACACACACACACACACACACACACACACACACACACACACACACACACACACACACACACACACACACACACACACACGAGGATGATGATGTCATCCTAATCAATTGCGCAGAATGACATTAGGCCCCTCCCCATGGAGTGATTGACACCAATGGTTCTTAAAGTGGGGTCCAGGGACCCCCAGGGGTCCTTGAGGGAGTTCCAGGGGGTCCCCAGCTAAATGATAGTTAGGAACCAAATGGACCCTTATGGGACTGTAACTCTGACAGTGTACATCTGTCAGAGTAAAATATGCCAGAGATAGAAATTCCATTAAATGGGGGTCGTTTCCTGTTGCATAATGAAACTGGGGGTCCTTGAAATTAAAATCTTCTCTTATGGGGGTCCCTGGCATATCTTATCAAATGGGGGTCCCTGGCATATCTTATCAAATGGGGGTCCCTGGCATATATTTTCAAATGGGGGTCCCTGGCATATATTTTCAAATGGGGGTCCCTGGCATATCTTTTCAAATGGGGGTCCCTGGCATATCTTTTCAAATGGGGGTCCCTGGCATATCTTTTCAAATGGGGGTCCCTGGCATATCTTCTCCTATGGGGGTCCCTGGCATATCTTCTCCTATGGGGGTCCCTGGCATATCTTATCAAATGGGGGTCCCTGGCATATCTTATCAAATGGGGGTCCCTGGCATATATTTTCAAATGGGGGTCCCTGGCATATATTTTCAAATGGGGGTCCCTGGCATACATTTTCAAATGGGGGTCCCTGGCATATCTTTTCAAATGGGGGTCCCTGGCATATCTTCTCCTATGGGGGTCCGTGGGGCTGATTAGTCATTTTGTGGGTCCTTGACATGAAAACGTTTGGGAACCACTGGACTACACTTTTACACCTGGGACCATTAGCATAGCATTAGCATAGCATTAGCAATATTAGGGGGTTAAAATAGGGTATAGGGTATAGGGTCTAGGGAATAGGGTATAGGGAATAGGGTTTAGGGAATAGGGTCTAGGGAATGGGGTCTAGGGAATAGGGTTTAGGGTCTAGGGAATAGGGTCTAGGGAATAGGGTCTAGGGAATGGGGTCTAGGGAATAGGGAATGGGGTTTAGGGAATATGGTTTAGGGTCTAGGGAACAGGGTCTAGGGAATATGATTTAGGGTCTAGGGAATAGGGTCCAGAGAATAGGGTTTAGGGTCTAGGGAATAGGATCTAGGGAATAGGGTTTAGGGTATAGGGAATGGGGTCTAGGGAATAGGGTTTAGGGTCTAGGGAATAAGGTCTAGGGAATAGGGAATGGGGTCTAGGGAATAGGGTCTAGGGAATAGGGTCTAGGGAATAGGGAATGGGGTCTAGGGAATAGGGTTTAGGGTCTAGGGTTTAGGGAATAGGGTCTAGGGAATAGGGTCTAGGGAATAGGGAATGGGGTCTAGGGAATAGGGTCTAGGGATTATGGTTTAGGGTCTAGGGAATATGATTTAGGGTCTAGCGAATAGGGACTAGAGAATAGGGTTTAGGGTCTAGGGAATAGGGTCTAGGGAATAGGGTTTAGGGTATAGGGAATGGGGTCTAGGGAATAGGGTTTAGGGTCTAGGGAATAGGGTCTAGGGAATAGAGTATAGGGTCTAGGGAATAGGGTATAGGGTCTAGGGAATAGGGTTTAGGGTCTAGGGAATAGGGAATGGGGTCTAGGGAATAGGGTTTAGGGTCTAGGGAATAGAGTATAGGGTCTAGGGAATAGGGTCTAGGGAATAGGGTATAGGGTCTAGGGAATAGGGTTTAGGGTCTAGGGTCTAGGGAATAGGGTTTAGGGTCTAGGGAATGGGGTCTAGGGAATGGGGTTTCTTAAGGTTCCTTACCAGCCTGTTTGGAGTCATTGGGTTTGATGCAGCGAACGTAGGACGGCTCCTTAGACATCAGGATCTCCATGAGTTTAGCCAGACTGGCTTTGAACTGTGTGGCTGCCTGGAGGCGCGCACACGCACACACACACACACACACACACACACACACACACAGAGAGAGAGGCACACACACACACACACACACACACACACACACACACACACACACACACACAGAGAGACACACACACACACACACACAATCACAAATAATAATGAGAATAAATAAAACTCTAGTTAACTACACTAAGCGCCATGCAGTCACCAACACCGACAGGAATAAATGTCAGCGAGACCTAACAAATAATAAAGAAACAATTATGTTATGTCCAAAATGTTATGTCCAAATTGATGTTATGTCCAAAATGATGTTATGTCCAAAATGATGTTATGTCCAAAATGTTATGTCCAAAATGATGTTATGTCCAAAGAAAACAGTTGAAGGATGCAGGAGAGACAGAGAGAGACGGACGAGACTGACAGGAGCAACAATGGTCTCACTGAGACACTCTCTGTGTGTGTGTGTGTGTGTGTGTGTGTGTGTGTGTGTGTGTGTGTGTGTGTGAAGGTCAGAGGTCAGCAGGACATTCCCCAGCCAGTGGGAGGATGGAGAGAATCCCCATCAGAAGCGTCAGAACCTCCCACTGCTGGAGAGACCGGCTGGGAAACACTGAGTTAACATCCCACGGCTGGAGGCACCCTGTCACACTGACTGGGAAACACTGGCCTCAGTTACTTAGTTGCACAAAATGTATTCAGAATGAATTAATTAATTCCGAACAGAGATTCATACCCAACTGTTTACATGGAACCTGAATAGAAGTATTCCTATTCCTCATATTGTTTACACGACCAAAGCATTCATTCTGAATATAACTTTGGACTATAGAGATGGCCAACGCATAACCGTTATCCCTTAAGAAATGACTAACCGACAAACACTAACAGCTATTATCTGATGAAAAAACCACACGCAACCTCCACCCAAAACAACCCAGAGCTAAAAAACACAGCATCCATACACCCATACACTGCAATGGCACTGTAATTCGCCGATGGGTTTGTAAATAGCACATTTTATTATGGTAAAAAAAAACTGGTGTATTTGTATTTTTCTAATGGGTAAAATAGCGCATTTCTGCGCACATAAAATGTCTCCAAATGGCCATCCCTGCTTGGACATGCAGGGCATAAAGCACTATAGTCTACTAAGGGCAGACATGTGTAAAATAATACATGTATTCTAAACTCCCAGTAGCATTCAGAATAAAGTGTTTATATGGTGATCTATACCGATTCAAACGGTATATACCACCACCGCTCCAGAACCGAATGACAATTAATTCGGAATGGGATATTCTATTCCAATTCCAATCATTATTCTGATGACTGGAATTAATCCATTCATTCCGAATGAATTTCTGCATGTAAATGTGGCCAGTGAGAATTCTGTCCTACTGACACAACTAGCTTTAACTTCATACTGTCATACTGACTGGGAAACACTGAGAATTCTGTCCTACTGACACAACTAGCTTTAACTTCATACTGTCATACTGACTGGGAAACACTGAGAATTCTGTCCTAACACAACTAGCTTTAACTTCATACTGTCATACTGACTGGGAAACACTGAGAATTCTGTCCTAACACAACTAGCTTTAACTTCATACTGTCATACTGACTGGGAAACACTGAGAATTCTGTCCTACTGACACAACTAGCTTTAACTTCATACTGTCACACTGACTGGGAAACACTGAGAATTCTGTCCTACTAACACAACTAGCTTTAACGTTATACTGTCCTATAAAGTTAATTGACTTTAACACATTTAGACCTGAGGCCGATTCTTAAAAAAAGGCTTCTAAATCTTGACAGTTTAAATAAATGAAGCTGATTCAGAGGTGTGTGCGTGCGTGCGTGTGTGTGCAACTCACAGTTTCAGGGCGTTTCCTGTCCGTAAGCTCCTCCTTCTCAAAGCACTGGTTCAGAATCTTATTCTCCGACATGCACATCACCTGCACGCACGCACGCACACAATAATTAATACAATTTAGGCATTTATCAGACGCTCTTAATCCAGAGAGATTTACAGTAAGCAAGAACACATAGAAATAGAACAATAGAACAACACATGGTGATACATCACATACATAGAAATAGAACAATAGAACAACACATGGTGATACATCACATACATAGAAATAGAACAATAGAACAACAAATGGTGATACATCACATACATAGAAATAGAACAATAGAACAACACATGGTGATCACATATATATAAATAGTAATCTAGGGTCATACGTAAGACACAGTGGAATATCTATATAATGAAACTATGAGTCTACACTATATAGTGCTATGTCTACATAACTATGAGTCTACACTATAGAGTGCTATGTCTACATAACTATGAGTCTACACTATAGAGTGCTATGTCTACATAACTATGAGTCTACACTATAGAGTGCTATGTCTACATAACTATGAGTCTACACTATATAGTGCTATGTCTACATAACTATGAGTCTACACTATAGAGTGCTATGTCTACATAACTATGAGTCTACACTATAGAGTGCTATGTCTACATAAAATGCTATCTAAGTCACATTAGTTGAGTCTTTGCATACGCCTGTAAGGTGCTGAAGAGGTGGGTTTTCAGACTACGGTGGAAGATTGGGAGTGAGTCTGTAGTTCTGACTGCAATGGGAAGTTCATTCCATAGTTTAGATTGGGAGTGAGTCTGTAGTTCTGACTGTAATGGGAAGTTCATTCCATAGTTTAGATTGGGAGTGAGTCTGTAGTTCTGACTGCAATGGGAAGTTCATTCCATAGTTTAGATTGGGAGTGAGTCTGTAGTTCTGACTGCAATGGGAAGTCCATTCCATAGTTTAGATTGGGAGTGAGTCTGTAGTTCTGACTGCAATGGGAAGTTCATTCCATAGTTTAGATTGGGAGTGAGTCTGTAATTCTGACTGCAATGGGAAGTTCATTCCATAGTTTAGATTGGGAGTGAGTCTGTAGTTCTGACTGCAATGGGAAGTTCATTCCATAGTTTAGATTGGGAGTGAGTCTGTAGTTCTGACTGCAATGGGAAGTTCATTCCATAGTTTAGATTGGGAGTGAGTCTGTAGTTCTGACTGCAATGGGAAGTTCATTCCATAGTTTAGATTGGGAGTGAGTCTGTAGTTCTGACTGCAATGGGAAGTTCATTCCATAGTTTAGATTGGGAGTGAGTCTATAGTTCTGACTGCAATGGGAAGTTCATTCCATAGTTTAGATTGGGAGTGAGTCTGTAGTTCTGACTGCAATGGGAAGTTCATTCCATAGTTTAGATTGGGAGTGAGTCTGTAGTTCTGACTGCAATGGGAAGTTCATTCCATAGTTTAGATTGGGAGTGAGTCTGTAGTTCTGACTGTAATGGGAAGTTCATTCCATAGTTTAGATTGGGAGTGAGTCTGTAGTTCTGACTGCAATGGGAAGTTCATTCCATAGTTTAGATTGGGAGTGAGTCTGTAGTTCTGACTGCAATGGGAAGTTCATTCCATAGTTTAGATTGGGAGTGAGTCTGTAGTTCTGACTGCAATGGGAAGTTCATTCCATAGTTTAGATTGGGAGTGAGTCTGTAGTTCTGACTGCAATGGGAAGTTCATTCCATAGTTTAGATTGGGAGTGAGTCTGTAGTTCTGACTACAATGGGAAGTTCATTCCATAGTTTAGATTGGGAGTGAGTCTGTAGTTCTGACTGCAATGGGAAGTTCATTCCATAGTTTAGATTGGGAGTGAGTCTGTAGTTCTGACTGCAATGGGAAGTCCATTCCATAGTTTAGATTGGGAGTGAGTCTGTAGTTCTGACTGCAATGGGAAGTTCATTCCATAGTTTAGATTGGGAGTGAGTCTGTAATTCTGACTGCAATGGGAAGTTCATTCCATAGTTTAGATTGGGAGTGAGTCTGTAGTTCTGACTGCAATGGGAAGTTCATTCCATAGTTTAGATTGGGAGTGAGTCTGTAGTTCTGACTGCAATGGGAAGTTCATTCCATAGTTTAGATTGGGAGTGAGTCTGTAGTTCTGACTGCAATGTGAAGTTCATTCCATAGTTTAGATTGGGAGTGAGTCTGTAGTTCTGACTGCAATGGGAAGTTCATTCCATAGTTTAGATTGGGAGTGAGTCTGTAGTTCTGACTGCAATGGGAAGTTCATTCCATAGTTTAGATTGGGAGTGAGTCTGTAGTTCTGACTGCAATGGGAAGTTCATTCCATAGTTTAGATTGGGAGTGAGTCTGTAGTTCTGACTGCAATGGGAAGTTCATTCCATAGTTTAGATTGGGAGTGAGTCTGTAGTTCTGACTGTAATGGGAAGTTCATTCCATAGTTTAGATTGGGAGTGAGTCTGTAGTTCTGACTGCAATGGGAAGTTCATTCCATAGTTTAGATTGGGAGTGAGTCTGTAGTTCTGACTGCAATGGGAAGTTCATTCCATAGTTTAGATTGGGAGTGAGTCTGTAGTTCTGACTGCAATGGGAAGTTCATTCCATAGTTTAGATTGGGAGTGAGTCTGTAGTTCTGACTGCAATGGGAAGTTCATTCCATAGTTTAGATTGGGAGTGAGTCTGTAGTTCTGACTGACATGGGAAGTTCATTCCATAGTTTAGATTGGGAGTGAGTCTGTAGTTCTGACTGACATGGGAAGTTCATTCCATAGTTTAGATTGGGAGTGAGTCTGTAGTTCTGACTGCAATGGGAAGTTCATTCCATAGTTTAGATTGGGAGTGAGTCTGTAGTTCTGACTGCAATGGAAAGTTCATTCCATAGTTTAGATTGGGAGTGAGTCTGTAGTTCTGACTGCAATGGGAAGTCCATTCCATAGTTTAGATTGGGAGTGAGTCTGTAGTTCTGACTGCAATGGGAAGTCCATTCCATAGTTTAGATTGGGAGTGAGTCTGTAGTTCTGACTGCAATGGGAAGTTCATTCCATAGTTTAGATTGGGAGTGAGTCTGTAGTTCTGACTGCAATGGGAAGTTCATTCCATAGTTTAGATTGGGAGTGAGTCTGTAGTTCTGACTGCAATGGGAAGTTCATTCCATAGTTTAGATTGGGAGTGAGTCTGTAGTTCTGACTGCAATGGGAAGTCCATTCCATAGTTTAGATTGGGAGTGAGTCTGTAGTTCTGACTGCAATGGGAAGTCCATTCCATAGTTTAGATTGGGAGTGAGTCTGTAATTCTGACTGCAATGGGAAGTTCATTCCATAGTTTAGATTGGGAGTGAGTCTGTAGTTCTGACTGCAATGGGAAGTTCATTCCATAGTTTAGATTGGGAGTGAGTCTGTAGTTCTGACTGCAATGGGAAGTTCATTCCATAGTTTAGATTGGGAGTGAGTCTGTAGTTCTGACTGCAATGTGAAGTTCATTCCATAGTTTAGATTGGGAGTGAGTCTGTAGTTCTGACTGCAATGGGAAGTCCATTCCATAGTTTAGATTGGGAGTGAGTCTGAAGTTCTGACTGCAATGGGAAGTCCATTCCATAGTTTAGATTGGGAGTGAGTCTATAGTTCTGACTGCAATGGGAAGTTCATTCCATAGTTTAGATTGGGAGTGAGTCTATAGTTCTGACTGCAATGGGAAGTTCATTCCATAGTTTAGATTGGGAGTGAGTCTGTAGTTCTGACTGCAATGGGAAGTTCATTCCATAGTTTAGATTGGGAGTGAGTCTGTAGTTCTGACTGCAATGGGAAGTTCATTCCATAGTTTAGATTGGGAGTGAGTCTGTAGTTCTGACTGCAATGGGAAGTTCATTCCATAGTTTAGATTGGGACGTGTGGAGCGTTGTCATATTGTCTCTTGAATAGTTTTAATTTAGTTTTAGTCACATTTTAGTCACCTGGAATGTTTTAGTGTTAGTTTAATTTTAGTCGACTAAATATCATAAGAATTTAGTTGACTAAATCTACAGTTGATTTAGTCGACTAAAATGTATTTTGGCGGGCCTTAACGCGTTGTGAGCTTGTATATCTGCTATTTTCAGCATGCAACCAAGTGTAAAATGACTTATACTGGTCCACTAGTCCCTTCCTGACATTTTAGTCTAGTTTTTATTTGTTGACGAAATTGTCAGTATATTTAGTCTTAGTTTTAGTCACCATAGCTTATACTGTAGTTTCCATGTAGTTTTCCTCGACCGACAGTTTTCGTCACAGTTTTTTTTTTTTTTTGCTATAATTTTTATCCCACGATTTTGTAACCCATTTTTCACCCCTGTGTCAATTATCTAATGTGATCCTAGGCTCTACACACCCTCCGCCAACCTAGTCTCCATATATGGGGGACATGGGGAGAGCAACAGACTTGAACTCATGCTTCCTTCATGCCTGAGTGTCCAAGTTGCTCCTTTAAACATGACAGGGGGTAGTTTCCCTGGTTGGACGTAGCGCGTGGAAGGAACACGTTATTCCAACCAGTTCCTTTCCCCTCCATCAGGCGCCCCGGCTGGCCAGGGGGAGGCAGTATAGAGACCAGGATTACTGAATGTTTTTTGTGAGGGTACCTATCCTAGGGGACACAGGGAGAACATGTGAGGGTACCTACCCTAGGGGACACGGGGAGAACATGTGAGGGTACCTACCCTAGGGGACACAGGGAGAACATGTGAGGGTACCTACCCTAGGGGACACGGGGAGAACATGTGAGGGTACCTACCCTAGGGGACACAGGGAGAACATGTGAGGGTACCTACCCTAGGGGACACGGGGAGAACATGTGAGGGTACCTACCCTAGGGGACACGGGGAGAACATGCAAACTCCACACAGAAAGGCCCTTTCGCCAACCCCGCCTCGGGTATGGGCCCTGATGACGCGGAGGAGGAAACACGCCGCCAGCACCCACATTCCCGAGCGGGAATCGAACCCAGGACCTTCTAGCTGTGAGGCGACAGCACTACCCACTGTGCCACCGCGCTCCCTCGTCACAGTTTTTAGTGGATGAAATCAACAGTGGTCTGAGTCTCAATATAATAATAAATAATGAGTCTCACCTCCTTCAAGTTCCTAAACAGGAGATCGTTGTTCTTGTCCAAGAATCCTGAGATGGACACAATTATTATATTATTCTAAATGGTGCATTTATAAAGCACCTTTATAAATTCACACACACACACACACACACACACACACACACACACACACACACACACACACACACACACACACACACACACACACACACACACACACACACACACACACACACACACACACACACACACACACACACACACACACACACCTTCATAGATTGTGTGGGTGGACACTTAACCAGATGGAGGTATTGGTTGGGTGGAGATTAGTCTCACGTTACCAGACTGTTGCCTCTGGAGCAACGGAAGCTCTGATCATGAGTCAAATATAAATGCTTCCGTCGTACAGTCTGGAGCAACGGAAGCTCTGATCATGAGTCAAATATAAATGCTTCCGTCATACAGTCTGGAGCAACGGAAGCTCTGATCACGAGTAAAATATAAATGCTTCCGTCGTACAGTCTGGAGCAACGGAAGCTCTGATCATGAGTCAAATATAAATGCTTCCGTCATACAGTCTGGAGCAACGGAAGCTCTGATCACGAGTAAAATATAAATGCTTCCGTCGTACAGTCTGGAGCAACGGAAGCTCTGATCACGAGTCAAATATAAATGCTTCCGTCGTACAGTCTGGAGCAACGGAAGCTCTGATCATGAGTCAAATATAAATGCTTCCGTCGTACAGTCTGGAGCAACGGAAGCTCTGATCATGAGTAAAATATAAATGCTTCCGTCATACAGTCTGGAGCAACGGAAGCTCTGATCATGAGTAAAATATAAATGCTTCCGTCATACAGTCTGGAGCAACGGAAGCTCTGATCATGAGTAAAATATAAATGCTTCCGTCGTACAGAGCAACGGAAGCTCTGATCACGAGTCAAATATAAATGCTTCCGTCGTACAGTCTGGAGCAACGGAAGCTCTGATCACGAGTCAAATATAAATGCTTCCGTCGTACAGTCTGGAGCAACGGAAGCTCTGATCATGAGTCAAATATAAATGCTTCCGTCGTACAGTCTGGAGCAACGGAAGCTCTGATCATGAGTAAAATATAAATGCTTCCGTCGTACAGTCTGGAGCAACGGAAGCTCTGATCATGAGTCAAATATAAATGCTTCCGTCGTACAGTCTGGAGCAACGGAAGCTCTGATCACGAGTCAAATATAAATGCTTCCGTCGTACAGTCTGGAGCAACGGAAGCTCTGATCACGAGTCAAATATAAATGCTTCCGTCGTACAGTCTGGAGCAACGGAAGCTCTGATCACGAGTCAAATATAAATGCTTCCGTCGTACAGTCTGGAGCAACGGAAGCTCTGATCAAGAGTCAAATATAAATGCTTCCGTCGTACAGTCTGGAGCAACGGAAGCTCTGATCACGAGTAAAATATAAATGCTTCCGTCGTACAGTCTGGAGCAACGGAAGCTCTGATCACGAGTCAAATATAAATGCTTCCGTCGTACAGTCTGGAGCAACGGAAGCTCTGATCACGAGTAAAATATAAATGCTTCCGTGTCTGATCACGAGTAAAATATAAATGCTTCCGTCGTACAGTCTGGAGCAACGGAAGCTCTGATCACGAGTCAAATATAAATGCTTCCGTCGTACAGTCTGGAGCAACGGAAGCTCTGATCATGAGTCAAATATAAATGCTTCCGTCGTACAGTCTGGAGCAACGGAAGCTCTGATCATGAGTAAAATATAAATGCTTCCGTCATACAGTCTGGAGCAACGGAAGCTCTGATCATGAGTAAAATATAAATGCTTCCGTCGTACAGTCTGGAGCAACGGAAGCTCTGATCACGAGTCAAATATAAATGCTTCCGTCGTACAGTCTGGAGCAACGGAAGCTCTGATCACGAGTCAAATATAAATGCTTCCGTCGTACAGTCTGGAGCAACGGAAGCTCTGATCACGAGTAAAATATAAATGCTTCCGTCGTACAGTCTGGAGCAACGGAAGCTCTGATCACGAGTAAAATATAAATGCTTCCGTCATACAGTCTGGAGCAACGGAAGCTCTGATCATGAGTAAAATATAAATGCTTCCGTCGTACAGTCTGGAGCAACGGAAGCTCTGATCACGAGTAAAATATAAATGCTTCCGTCGTACAGTCTGGAGCAACGGAAGCTCTGATCACGAGTCAAATATAAATGCTTCCGTCGTACAGTCTGGAGCAACGGAAGCTCTGATCACGAGTCAAATATAAATGCTTCCGTCGTACAGTCTGGAGCAACGGAAGCTCTGATCACGAGTAAAATATAAATGCTTCCGTCGTACAGTCTGGAGCAACGGAAGCTCTGATCATGAGTAAAATATAAATGCTTCCGTCGTACAGTCTGGAGCAACGGAAGCTCTGATCATGAGTAAAATATAAATGCTTCCGTCGTACAGTCTGGAGCAACGGAAGCTCTGATCATGAGTCAAATATAAATGCTTCTGTCATACAGTCTGGAGCAACGGAAGCTCTGATCATGAGTAAAATATAAATGCTTCCGTCGTACAGTCTGGAGCAACGGAAGCTCTGATCACGAGTAAAATATAAATGCTTCCGTCGTACAGTCTGGAGCAACGGAAGCTCTGATCACGAGTCAAATATAAATGCTTCCGTCGTACAGTCTGGAGCAACGGAAGCTCTGATCACGAGTAAAATATAAATGCTTCCGTCGTACAGTCTGGAGCAACGGAAGCTCTGATCATGAGTCAAATATAAATGCTTCCGTCATACAGTCTGGAGCAACGGAAGCTCTGATCACGAGTAAAATATAAATGCTTCCGTCGTACAGTCTGGAGCAACGGAAGCTCTGATCACGAGTCAAATATAAATGCTTCCGTCGTACAGTCTGGAGCAACGGAAGCTCTGATCATGAGTCAAATATAAATGCTTCCGTCGTACAGTCTGGAGCAACGGAAGCTCTGATCATGAGTAAAATATAAATGCTTCCGTCATACAGTCTGGAGCAACGGAAGCTCTGATCATGAGTAAAATATAAATGCTTCCGTCATACAGTCTGGAGCAACGGAAGCTCTGATCATGAGTAAAATATAAATGCTTCCGTCGTACAGAGCAACGGAAGCTCTGATCACGAGTCAAATATAAATGCTTCCGTCGTACAGTCTGGAGCAACGGAAGCTCTGATCACGAGTCAAATATAAATGCTTCCGTCGTACAGTCTGGAGCAACGGAAGCTCTGATCATGAGTCAAATATAAATGCTTCCGTCGTACAGTCTGGAGCAACGGAAGCTCTGATCATGAGTAAAATATAAATGCTTCCGTCGTACAGTCTGGAGCAACGGAAGCTCTGATCATGAGTCAAATATAAATGCTTCCGTCGTACAGTCTGGAGCAACGGAAGCTCTGATCACGAGTCAAATATAAATGCTTCCGTCGTACAGTCTGGAGCAACGGAAGCTCTGATCACGAGTCAAATATAAATGCTTCCGTCGTACAGTCTGGAGCAACGGAAGCTCTGATCACGAGTCAAATATAAATGCTTCCGTCGTACAGTCTGGAGCAACGGAAGCTCTGATCAAGAGTCAAATATAAATGCTTCCGTCGTACAGTCTGGAGCAACGGAAGCTCTGATCACGAGTAAAATATAAATGCTTCCGTCGTACAGTCTGGAGCAACGGAAGCTCTGATCACGAGTCAAATATAAATGCTTCCGTCGTACAGTCTGGAGCAACGGAAGCTCTGATCACGAGTAAAATATAAATGCTTCCGTGTCTGATCACGAGTAAAATATAAATGCTTCCGTCGTACAGTCTGGAGCAACGGAAGCTCTGATCACGAGTCAAATATAAATGCTTCCGTCGTACAGTCTGGAGCAACGGAAGCTCTGATCATGAGTCAAATATAAATGCTTCCGTCGTACAGTCTGGAGCAACGGAAGCTCTGATCATGAGTAAAATATAAATGCTTCCGTCATACAGTCTGGAGCAACGGAAGCTCTGATCATGAGTAAAATATAAATGCTTCCGTCGTACAGTCTGGAGCAACGGAAGCTCTGATCACGAGTCAAATATAAATGCTTCCGTCGTACAGTCTGGAGCAACGGAAGCTCTGATCACGAGTCAAATATAAATGCTTCCGTCGTACAGTCTGGAGCAACGGAAGCTCTGATCACGAGTAAAATATAAATGCTTCCGTCGTACAGTCTGGAGCAACGGAAGCTCTGATCACGAGTAAAATATAAATGCTTCCGTCATACAGTCTGGAGCAACGGAAGCTCTGATCATGAGTAAAATATAAATGCTTCCGTCGTACAGTCTGGAGCAACGGAAGCTCTGATCATGAGTAAAATATAAATGCTTCCGTCGTACAGTCTGGAGCAACGGAAGCTCTGATCATGAGTCAAATATAAATGCTTCCGTCGTACAGTCTGGAGCAACGGAAGCTCTGATCATGAGTAAAATATAAATGCTTCCGTCGTACAGTCTGGAGCAACGGAAGCTCTGATCACGAGTAAAATATAAATGCTTCCGTCGTACAGTCTGGAGCAACGGAAGCTCTGATCACGAGTCAAATATAAATGCTTCCGTCGTACAGTCTGGAGCAACGGAAGCTCTGATCACGAGTCAAATATAAATGCTTCCGTCGTACAGTCTGGAGCAACGGAAGCTCTGATCATGAGTAAAATATAAATGCTTCCGTCGTACAGTCTGGAGCAACGGAAGCTCTGATCATGAGTAAAATATAAATGCTTCCGTCGTACAGTCTGGAGCAACGGAAGCTCTGATCATGAGTAAAATATAAATGCTTCCGTCGTACAGTCTGGAGCAACGGAAGCTCTGATCATGAGTAAAATATAAATGCTTCCGTCGTACAGTCTGGAGCAACGGAAGCTCTGATCATGAGTAAAATATAAATGCTTCCGTCGTACAGTCTGGAGCAACGGAAGCTCTGATCATGAGTAAAATATAAATGCTTCCGTCGTACAGTCTGGAGCAACGGAAGCTCTG
>NW_027637067.1:95000-114690 GCF_951216825.1 Electrona antarctica | reverse complement strand
ACTCAATGTCTGAATGAATGAATGTCTGAAACACTGCTAGTGTTGTTTTTAGTCTAGTTTTAGTCGACTAAATGTCATAAGATTTTTAGTCGACTATATCTACGGTTGATTTAGTCGAGTAAAATGTATTTTGGCGGGCCTTGATGCCGTCGTAATGACTGATTTTACACTTGCTGAAAATAGCCGATCTACAAGCTCACAACGTGCCGCGCTGCGATGCGTTGTGAGCTTGTAGATCTGCTATTTTCAGCATGCAACCAAGTGTAAAATGACGTATACTGGATCTCTTGTCCACTAGTCCCTTCCTGACATTTTAGTCTAGTTTTTAGCTGTTGACGAAATCGTCAGTAAATTTAGTCTTAGTTTTAGTCATCGTAGCTTATAGTTTAACCAACGGAGAGCCCAATGCAATTCCACTTTCATCCATAGGGGACGCCGCAAATGCGGAGTTTTACCACATTTAAGGCAAAAACATACTTTTTGAGGGATAAATGCGCTATGTTAGCGATAGCGTAGTTTACGTGCGCTACAGCGAGACACGACCATTCCCTCCCAATCAGTGATGTGATCCATTACATCACATCACCCACACTGTGTGTGTGCACACGTCCGTGCACTTGATCACATGTAGAATAATAATGTGTGTGTGCAGTGCATGCGTGCGTGCAGTGCGTGCGTGCAGTGCATGCGTGCGTGCGTGAGTGCGTGCGTGCGTGCGTGCGTGCGTGCGTGCGTGCGTGCGTGCGTGCGGTGCACTCACATGTGTGGCGAGACCTCGTAGAAGTTAACCCCTCGATATCTCTCCATGTGGTTCTTGGTGTAGATCTCCAAGTCCTTGTAAGGGTTAACGGAGACCAGCACTGACCCGATGTAGGTCTGGAGAGGAAAGAGTTAATGATATTATCCAGTCTGGAGAGGAAAGAGTTAATGATATTATCCAGTCTGGGGAGGAAAGAGTTAATGATATTATCCAGTCTGGAGAGGAAAGAGTTAATGATATTATCCAGTCTGGGGAGGAAAGAGTTAATGATATTATCCAGTCTGGGGAGGAAAGAGTTAATGATATTATCCAGTCTGGGGAGGAAAGAGTTAATGATATTATCCAGTCTGGAGAGGAAAGAGTTAATGATATTATCCAGTCTGGGGAGGAAAGAGTTAATGATATTATCCAGTCTGGAGAGGAAAGAGTTAATGATATTATCCAGTCTGGGGAGGAAAGAGTTAATGATATTATCCAGTCTGGAGAGGAAAGAGTTAATGATATTATCCAGTCTGGGGAGGAAAGAGTTAATGATATTATCCAGTCTGGAGAGGAAAGAGTTAATGATATTATCCAGTCTGGAGAGGAAAGAGTTAATGATATTATCCAGTCTGGAGAGGAAAGAGTTAATGATATTATCCAGTCTGGAGAGGAAAGAGTTAATGATATTATCCAGTCTGGGGAGGAAAGAGTTAATGATATTATCCAGTCTGGGGAGGAAAGAGTTAATGATATTATCCAGTCTGGGGAGGAAAGAGTTAATGATATTATCCAGTCTGGAGAGGAAAGAGTTAATGATATTATCCAGTCTGGAGAGGAAAGAGTTAATGATATTATCCAGTCTGGGGAGGAAAGAGTTAATGATATTATCCAGTCTGGAGAGGAAAGAGTTAATGATATTATCCAGTCTGGAGAGGAAAGAGTTAATGATATTATCCAGTCTGGAGAGGAAAGAGTTAATGATATTATCCAGTCTGGAGAGGAAAGAGTTAATGATATTATCCAGTCTGGGGAGGAAAGAATTAATGATATTATCCAGTCTGGAGAGGAAAGAGTTAATGATATTATCCAGTCTGGAGAGGAAAGAGTTAATGATATTATCCAGTCTGGGGAGGAAAGAGTTAATGATATTATCCAGTCTGGAGAGGAAAGAGTTAATGATATTATCCAGTCTGGAGAGGAAAGAGTTAATGATATTATCCAGTCTGGAGAGGAAAGAGTTAATGATATTATCCAGTCTGGAGAGGAAAGAGTTAATGATATTATCCAGTCTGGAGAGGAAAGAGTTAATGATATTATCCAGTCTGGAGAGGAAAGAGTTAATGATATTATCCAGTCTGGAGAGGAAAGAGTTAATGATATTATCCAGTCTGGAGAGGAAAGAGTTAATGATATCATCCAGTCTGGAGAGGAAAGAGTTAATGATATTATCCAGTCTGGAGAGGAAAGAGTTAATGATATTATCCAGTCTGGAGAGGAAAGAGTTAATGATATTATCCAGTCTGGAGAGGAAAGAGTTAATGATATTATCCAGTCTGGAGAGGAAAGAGTTAATGATATTATCCAGTCTGGAGAGGAAAGAGTTAATGATATTATCCAGTCTGGAGAGGAAAGAGTTAATGATATTATCCAGTCTGGAGAGGAAAGAGTTAATGATATTATCCAGTCTGGAGAGGAAAGAGTTAATGATATTATCCAGTCTGGAGAGGAAAGAGTTAATGATATTATCCAGTCTGGAGAGGAAAGAGTTAATGATATTATCCAGTCTGGAGAGGAAAGAGTTAATGATATTATCCAGTCTGGAGAGGAAAGAGTTAATGATATTATACACCGAGTTGTTTTGTCACCAACACAAACATTAACCCATTCTGGGCGGGAAGTGGGAACCCCTTTTGGTGTTTTAAGCCAGGACTCGGGCAATCAATCAATACAGTTCAACCACTATATTAATTAATACAGTTGCAACCACTATATTAATTAATACATTTGCAACTACTATATTAATTAATACAGTTGCAACCACTATATTAATTAATACAGTTGCAACCACTATATTAATGGCAAGTTTTTCATACAGCGTTAAAAAAAATCTGAACTATCCCTTTAATGACGTTTAGAAGATCTACAAGCTCTAAGCGTGCCACCGAGTGGCGCGCTATGAGCTTGTAGGTCTGCTATTTTTGAAAAAACGACTGACATAGAAACATAGGCCCTCATTTATCAATTGAGTGTAAATTCTGCCCCAAATACGAGTGTAGGTTTCGTAGTACACCCACGTCGCGTCGGCATTTATAAAGTGATCGCAAACAGCTGATCCTTCCTAATTTCATTCCTAGCAGTAATAAATGTGACGGCTGAAATCAATCTGGCACGCCCTATGAAATCAAGCCTCGCCCTCGTTTTTGCGACATGAACAACTGCAATACGACCTGGAAACCATGGTTACAGGAAAAAAAAAGGTTTCACTCGCTTGCCTAAGTTGCCTTGCTGCCCCCTCCCATACACACACACACACACACACACACACACACACACACACACACACACGCACACGCACACGCACGCACATGCAACTTGTTGTATCTTAAATAAATAAACCTGCATGAATTAAATAAAGCTGTAGGACTACCCTGTCGCTTCGCTTCCCTTGCTGCCCGCCTCACCCCCCCCCCGCACGCACGCACGCACATATCGCAATTTGCAAGCAACTGTCACTGTGTTGTATATTAAATTATTAAAGTCTTTATTAATTTAATATACAACAAGATATATTAGTGAACGAAAACCTGAACCTGTGAACCATGAATTATATAACAAATAGGCGTGCACACACGCACACAAGGTGCATCTCCTGTCCTGTCTGTCTGTCTCTCTCTATCACTGTGGTCCGTCCGTGACACCGTGACCAATTGACCATGCACGTTCGACAGTCTATTTAAATTGCCTCGCTGTCAACTGTCAATTAAATTAATATTGCAGCCAAAACCGTAGCCTCATGTGGCACTGGACAGTGGTGGTGGTGGTGGGCTGCAGGCTGGCTTAGCCTATACTATCTCCGATGCGTTCCCACTTGCGCTGGCACGGCACATTTGGCATTCGAGCGACGCGTCGGGTTTATTAAACGAGGAGGAGATTGCACATACTGTAACTCCAGAAAGACATCGGCCTGCTGTAGATTAGGCTACAGTAGGCTACCCATGTTGGGACTCTCCGCGCTGCAGCACTGCACTATACTCTCCAACGTCCATCATGGAAATATTTCAGCACAGACAGCCAAAATCCTCGCATGTATGCGCTCACTGACTCCCTCACACGTTTTAAATCCCTATTAAAAACCCATTTGTTTCAAAAAGCATTCCTATAAATAACTTTTTGTTTTTCCCTGCCTTTTACTGATCTTGTGTTATCTTGATTTGTTTAATGTTTGGGTATTTCTTGTGTATTGCGTTCATTATGTTAGATCATGTCACTTATTTGTTTTTCTATTTTTCTATTGTGAATTTCTTGTTATTCCTGTGCAGCACTTTGTGGCTCATGCCTAGAAAGGTGCTATATAAATAAAGTTATTATTATTATTATCATGCAAAACACTGTTTAAATGGCTTACGCATCTAACTTGCAACATTGTTTTTAAATGCGCGATTTTAATTGCTTGCTTGTAAAGTTGGAAATCTCCTACTCTACAAAGACACATTGTTGATGTATTCCTTTACTTTTTTTTTCTTTTTTACATTTAGCCCATATACATACCTATACAGTTTTATATAAACATTTTAGGAGTGAATACATATGTTTCGATGCCTGTGACAGCCTCTCAGCTGGTCAAACAATACTGTTCCGCTGTTCTACGACAGAAAAACCGGTGAGGACAAAGCGTACGACAGCTCCCGACCAGACGTGATTTTTGTCTTGGCACAAGTTCAAATTCAAGCTTTGGCGCAAATCGTAAATGCCGAAAATTGCGGTAATTTCGGCGTACACCCATATTTTGGCGTACGCACGGTTGATAAATGAGGGCCATAGCTTTTTCAGAAAACTGTCAGGATGTAGAAGACATTTTTAGAATCTGGGTCTCAGGTCAAAATGGGTTAATAATAAATGGTAAATGGTAAATGGTGCATTTATATAGCGCCTTTATCCAAGGCGCTTTACATAGATTGTGCATTACATTCACCCATTCATACACCGATTGCGGCGGAATCCATGCAAGGCACCAACCAGCACATCGGGAGCAATTTGGGGTTCAGTGTCTTGCCCAAGGACACATCGACATGTAGACAGAAGGAGTCGGGATTCGAACCGCCGAACCATGGATCATTGGACGACCTGCTCTACCTCCTGAGCCACAGTCGCCCCTAATAATAATAATAGAACCAGACTCACGTAGATCAGGTTAATAATAGAACCAGACTCACGTAGATCAGGTTAATAATAGAACCAGACTCACGTAGATCAGGTTAATAATAGAACCAGACTCACGTAGATCAGGTTAATAATAGAACCAGACTCACGTAGATCAGGTTAATAATAGAACCAGACTCACGTAGATCAGGTTAATAATAGAACCAGACTCACGTAGATCAGGTTAACACCTTGGAGGCCCGGAAATATTTAATCCATTACTAAAATGTGCCCAAGATTTATAGCGCCCGGACCACTTTTACCGGGGGACCGGAAGTTGTTGTGCATGTCTGTGTAGCAGCTAACAATAGCCACACCACTCTAGAGTCGATCGACAAAAACGGGAGGTAAGAATAAATCTATCGCGACTAGCGACTGGACCGCGGAAGGCCGTCAAACACAGGATATTTTTTCAGAATTAGACGGGATGATTTAGATCGGGAGTTATGAACGTTTTAAGATTTTCGTTTTCGTCAGCTAAACAGGCAGGGAACATTTTCGATGATGTGTCACTGTTTGACACGTCATCGGATTGGGCAACAAGCGCTCCTGGGCTGTGGAGCGATGCGAACGGTTTTGATATCATTAATCTCCATCCTATTTATCAATCTCCGGCTTGGGCACTTGACCATGACCTTGAACTTGGACGGAGAACTCCGCTCCGGGCCTCCATGGTGTTAATAATAGAACCAGACTCACGTAGATCAGGTTCTCCTTGAATCTCTTGCGGAGGTTCTCGATGAACGCCGCCTCGCTGGTGAAGTTCTCTAGGAGCACGAAGTCCTGAACCCCGACGCGGTCTCTGGCTGTTAGCGCTGACTCCATGCTGCCCCCTGGCACCACCTGGTGGAAGATACATGTTACTACACCCTACTGACTCCATGCTGCCCCCTGGCACCACCTGGAGGTAGAGACATGTTACTACACCTTACTGACTCCATGCTGCCCTCTGGCAGCACCTGGAGGTAGAGACATGTTACTACACCCTGAAAAATCAAACAATCAAATGATTCCAGAGCACAGATCTACAAGACTACAGTACCACCGCTGAGGCCCAAAGCACAGATCTACAAGATCTACCGCAACTCCTTTGCAACTCCTCGCAACAAAACAGTTTTAAGGACATGTCACACCAATGCAACTCCTTGTAACAAAATGTGTTAACTTGTTAGTTAGTGGTAGTTGTGTTTGACCAAAGTCCAAGTGGAGTGACCACGCCATACGGCATATATACAGTACAGTACAGTACAGTACAGTACAGTACAGTACAGTACAGTACAGTACAGTACAGTACAGTACAGTACAGTACAGTACATACTTGTTTATAAAGCTCTCAATGGTCTCGCACCTTCCTACCTACTTGACTGCCTGTCTAAATATGTCCCAAACCTTCCTACCTACATGACTGTCTAAATATGTCCCAAACCTTCCTACCTACATGACTGACAGCCTAAATATGTCCCAAACCTTCCTACCTACATGACTGTCTGTCTAAATATGTCCCAAACCTTCCTACCTACATGACTGACAGCCTAAATATGTCCCAAACCTTCCTACCTACATGACTGTCTGTCTAAATATGTCCCAAACTTTCCTACCTACATGACTGCCTGTCTAAATATGTCCCAAACCTTCCTACCTACATGACTGCCTGTCTAAATATGTCCCAAACCTTCCTACCTACATGACTGTCTGTCTAAATAGGTCCCAAACCTTCCAACCTACATGACTGCCTGCCTAAATATGTCCCAAACCGCCCCCTAAGGTCTTCCACTGCTGGCCTGCTCGCTTTGCCTAAAAGAATGGCAACTAAAAAACACGGGGAAGCAGCTTTCTGCTTCTAGGGGCCGACGGCGTGGAACAAACTCCCACTGTACCTTCCACAAGACCCACTTCTACACTCTTGCTTTGAATTGATCTTTTACATTGTTTTTGTTATTCATGTCCTCACTGTATCGCATCACTGCTGTTATTTTGAATGTTTATGCCTTGCTTTTCTTTTCTTTCTTTCTCCATTGCTCTGTAAAGCACTTTGAGCTAACCCTGCATTCCATGTCATGAAAGGTGCTATACAAATAAAGTTTTATATTATTACTATACATAATTCTACAATGAGACGATATTACAACAATTACAATTAGAATACGCTGAAACTTACGTTCTTCAGCTGGTCGATGCTATGACCTATCGCCACGTTACCCACAATGCCGTTGTCCGCGATGGTGGCCTGAGTTTTACGCATGAGGTCTCGAATATTCCCCAAATCCATGTTTAGAATGACCGCCGTACACACACACACACACACAGCTGTACACACACACACACAGCTGTACACACACACACACACACAGCTGTAGACACACACACAGCTGTACGGCCGACACACACACACTAGGACCGTCTCACCCAGAGAGCATGTACCTTATGACCTGTAACATGCGCTAACATGGACACACACACACACACACACACACACACACACACACACACACACACACACACACACACACACACACACACACACACACACACACACACACACACACACACACACACACACACACACACACACACACACACACACACACGCGAGCAGGTGCAAGGTGTTGTTATGCAGCCATTAACCACTTCCCTGAGGAAGACAGAGAGAGAGATGGTAGAGAGAGCTACACTAGTAATGAGAGAGAGAGAGATATGGTAGAGAGACACTAGTAATGAGAGAGAGAGATATGGTAGAGAGAGCTACACTAGTAATGAGAGAGAGAGAGAGATGGTAGAGAGAGCTACACTAGTAATGAGAGAGAGAGAGAGATGGTAGAGAGAGCTACACTAGTAATGAGAGAGAGAGAGTCAAGGTAGAGAGAGCTACACTAGTAATGAGAGAGAGAGAGATATGGTAGAGAGAGCTACACTAGTAATGAGAGAGAGAGAGATGGTAGAGAGAGCTACACTAGTAATGAGAGAGAGAGAGAGAGAGAGATGGTAGAGAGAGCTACACTAGTAATGAGAGAGAGATATGGTAGAGAGAGCTACACTAGTAATGAGAGAGAGAGAGATGGTAGAGAGAGCTACACTAGTAATGAGAGAGAGAGATATGGTAGAGAGAGCTACACTAGTAATGAGAGAGAGAGAGAGATGGTAGAGAGAGCTATACTATTAATGAGAGAGAGAGAGATGGTAGAGAGAGCTACACTAGTAATGAGAGAGAGAGAGTCAAGGTAGAGAGAGCTACACTAGTAATGAGAGAGAGAGAGAGATGGTAGAGAGAGCTACACTAGTAATGAGAGAGAGAGATATGGTAGAGAGAGCTACACTAGTAATGAGAGAGAGAGAGTCAAGGTAGAGAGAGCTACACTAGTAATGAGAGAGAGAGAGAGATGGTAGAGAGAGCTACACTAGTAATGAGAGAGAGAGATATGGTAGAGAGAGCTACACTAGTAATGAGAGAGAGAGATATGGTAGAGAGAGCTACACTAGTAATGAGAGAGAGAGAGATGGTAGAGAGAGCTACACTACTAATGAGAGAGAGAGAGAGAGAGATATGGTAGAGAGAGCTACACTAGTAATGAGAGAGAGAGAGATGGTAGAGAGAGCTACACTACTAATGAGAGAGAGAGAGAGAGAGATATGGTAGAGAGAGCTACACTAGTAATGAGAGAGAGAGAGAGTCAAGGTAGAGAGAGCTACACTAGTAATGAGAGAGAGAGAGATGGTAGAGAGAGCTACACTAGTAATGAGAGAGAGAGAGAGATATGGTAGAGAGAGCTACACTAGTAATGAGAGAGAGAGTCAAGGTAGAGAGAGCTACACTAGTAATTAGAGAGAGAGTGAAGGTAGAGAGAGACAGAGACAGAGAGAGAGAGAGAGAGAGTTAACACAATGAGTGCCGCCTGCGTTAGCATCAATGCTAACGAGCTAAAGCATTAGCACCAATGCTAACGAGCTAAAGCATTAGCACCAATGCTAACGAGCTAAAGCATTAGCATCAATGCTAACGAGCTAAAGCATTAGCATCAATGCTAACGAGCTAAAGCATTAGCATCAATGCTAACGAGCTAAAGCATTTGCATCAATGCTAACGAGCTAAAGCATTAGCATCAATGCTAACGAGCTAAAGCATTAGCATCAATGCTAACGAGCTAAAGCATTAGCATCAATGCTAACGAGCTAAAGCATTAGTATCAATGCTAACGAGCTAAAGTGAGGCCCATCCTTGCTCTAGAAAACGCCAACAGTTCCGTCGCGATCAGCGGACGATCAGAAAAGACCTCCGAACATCTCCGAGCTGTTCAACACCACGGACCGAGGCGTAGTTTCAGATCTGTTCAACACCACGGACCGAGGCGTAGTTTCAGATCTGTTCAACACCACGGACCGAGGCGTAGTTTCAGATCTGTTCAACACCACGGACCGAGGCGTAGTTTCAGATCTGTTCAACACCACGGACCGAGGCGTAGTTTCAGATCTGTTCAACACCACGGACCGAGGCGTAGTTTCAGATCTGTTCAACACCACGGACCGAGGCGTAGTTTCAGATCTGTTCAACACCACGGACCGAGGCGTAGTTTCAGATCTGTTCAACACCACGGGCCGAGGCGTAGTTTCAGATCTGTTCAACACCACGGACCGAGGCGTAGTTTCAGAGAACGGCCGCAGCTAAAACAGAAGCTAACGGCTAACGGTGCGGGCGAGGCCCTAGCAACCATGCATAGCAACCAGAGGCCCTAGCAACCAGAGGCCCTAGCAACCAGAGGCCCTAGCAACCGTGCATAGCAACCAGAGGCCCTAGCAACCGTGCATAGCAACCAGATACCCTAGTAACCAGAGGCTTTAGCAACCAGAGGCCCTAGTAACCAGAGGCTTTAGCAACCAGAGGCCCTAGCAACCATGCATAGTAACCAGAGCGGTTCCAAAAATGGAAACTAGGGAGGCGATGTTATAGCGATATTAAACACCTAAAACCATTTAGACCTGAGGACGATTCTACAAATGTGACCAGATTTGACCGAGGGGCTGCCATTGGATTTTTTTGAATTTTCGTTTTTTCATGTCATATGAAAGCAGGGAATCATAGCTTCAAATTGACATATTGGTTGTTCAGTTTGACCCACCAGTTTTGGAGATATGGCTTATAGAAAAATGTCTTGCAGGAGTAGTGGAAAAAAGACCAAGCAGAGAAAATGGACTTCTAAGCTTTAGTTCAGTGATCTGTGACTTTAGGGGGCGCTGTTTTCCCTTAATTTCTCCATTAGTCAACCAGCAGTGTTGCCATGTCTGCTTATTATAATTAGTTGGCCTTGTTTCTTAAGAAAAATAATGCATAGGCCTACTGTACCAATTTTATAATAATTTATAACCTGTTAATAAAAATGTATTTGACAAAAATAAAGTGTAGTTGATTATGGAGAGTTGGTAACCAAGTGGACCCTTATTAGATCTTTAACTATCAAGTGTAAAAAGAAACCTTAAAAAAGGTCCATTTTGTTTAATTTTACACTCTCAAGATATACATAATTGACTGTTAAACATCTGCATTACTTAATTTACAATAAGTCTACACAATTAGAGAATGTTGTTATCTTGATCGTTTGCCTTTTATCTCTCCTTTTTTAAATAGGCTACTGTATTTATTTGGCCTTTTGTAGTATGAAAAAGGGAAAATAACAGTGGCAGATAAATTAGGCCTATGTAAATGTTCCAGATGAGTACAAATAAAAGAGCTATATGAATGCAATAAATAAAAAAATAAAAAAACAGTAACCAACAGACAACAGGACAGTTTGCTCTCAAACCCTCCCAGCACAAATTGTGCCCTCTTGGCTCTTCTCTTAATTCCTCTGTTTCATTAGCCTGTTATAATTATTATTATTATTATTATTATTATTTGTTTGCAGACCATCTGAAAATAATTTATGCCAGACACAAGATTTGTGTTGTTTGTATGCATGTAGATCGGCTATTTTCGCTTGTTATCGGCTTATTATTATTTTCGGCTTGTTTTCATATACCGGGTTGCTTATTTCTCTCGCAGAAACTGGCAACCCTGCAATGATAGCCGTTAGCTACATTTAGCTAATATATTGATATCAATCCTGTAAGCTAAAACAAGTACATTATCGCGCTATATTACATATCGATGCGATCTGCGTTATTATGACCTTAATTTTCATGGCAGGTACATTCCAAAGCAACTAATAATAACCACGTTATGGTGACATAATTGCGAACGCAGTGAGCATTTACTATGAGACCCAGCAGATCACGTCTGTGTGTGTGTGTGTGTGTGTGTGTGTCTGTGTGTGTGTGTGTCACGCTGTAACACCACCCGCCCACCACCAGAGGGCGCAGCTGTATCACACACAAAAACACACACACACATGCACGCACGCACACACACACACACACACACACACACACACACGCACGCACGCACGCACGCACGCACGCACGCACGCACACACACAAAAAACTTAACTTAAAAAAAAAACTTCAAAAGGAAAAACGCACACACACAAAAAACTTAACTTAAAAAAAATTAACTTAAAAAAAGACTTAACTTAAAAAAAAACTTCAAAAGGAAAAACGCACACACACAAAAAACTTAACTTAAAAAAAAATTACTTTAAAAAAAAAAAACCTAAAAAAGAAACACGCACGCACGCACACATACACACACTAAAAAAATAACTTGAAAAAAAACCTAACTTAAAAAAAAACTTAACTTAAAAAAACCCTTAAAAAGTACGTAATTTATTCTAATTGTTGTTGTTGCAATTTACGAGCTGCGTTCGCTTCCCGCGTTTGCGCGTCTTACTTGTGTTACAATGTTTACAATACATTCATTCGAGTCTTCTTCTTCTGCTATTGGAAATAGGAAGCCATTTCCGCATTTTCCATTGTTGTGGTCAACAGTGCCCCCAGCTGGAACATTAGCATGAATTAGCTTTAGGCGGACCAAAATAAACACACTTTTTACAAAATATCGTTGTTAATACTTCTTTCTGTGCTATTTCTGTTAGCCAGTTAGTAAAAGACTAGTATTATCTTCCAAAACGATTGTGTACAAAAAGGCGGATTTTAGCGGAATTTGAATACTTTAGCAGGGAAGCCATATGTCTAGTTAGCATTGGTTAACCCAATGGTTATAACATGAGACATAGTGACATGTTTAAGCATTTATTTCATATTTATGTCGATATCAGCTCTGACATTTATTTCAGACCTGCTCTAACATGACATGAATAATAATATAGCTTCAGATTATTTTAGACAGAAAAATAAAAAAGGACAAAGAAAATAGTTTTTCAGCTGTCCTCAACAATTGCCACCCCCGCGATGGCAGTCCCTATATTGCGTGTGGTCACAAATGTCTTCTAAATAACCCTATGTTTCTATATCAGTGGTTCTCACAGGGTTAAACCCTATGTTTCTATATCAGTGGTTCTCACAGGGTTAAACCCTATGTTTCTATATCAGTGGCTCTCACAGGGTTAAACCCTATATCAGTGGTTCTCACAGGGTTAAACCCTATGTTTCTATATCAGTGGTTCTCACAGGGTTAAACCTCATGTTTCTATATCAGTGGTTCTCACAGGGTTAAACCCTATGTTTCTATATCAGTGGTTCTCACAGGGTTAAACCCTATGTTTCTATATCAGTGGTTCTCACAGGGTTAAACCCTATGTTTCTATATCAGTGGTTCTCACAGGGTTAAACCCTATGTTTCTATATCAGTGGTTCTCACAGGGTTAAACCCTATGTTTCTATATCAGTGGTTCTTACAGGGTTAAACCCTATGTTTCTATATCAGTGGTTCTCACAGGGTTAAACCCTATGTTTCTATGTCAGTGGTTCTCACAGGGTTAAACCCTATGTTTCTATATCAGTGGTTCTCACAGGGTTAAACCCTATGTTTCTATATCAGTGGTTCTCACAGGGTTAAACCCTATGTTTCTATATCAGTGGTTCTCACAGGGTTAAACCTCATGTTTCTATATCAGTGGTTCTCACAGGGTTAAACCTCATGTTTCTATATCAGTGGTTCTCACAGGGTTAAACCCTATGTTTCTATATCAGTGGTTCTCACAGGGTTAAACCCTATGTTTCTATATCAGTGGTTCTCACAGGGTTAAACCCTATGTTTCTATATCAGTGGTTCTCACAGGGTTAAACTCTATGTTTCTATATCAGTGGTTCTCACAGGGTTAAACCCTATGTTTCTATATCAGTGGTTCTCACAGGGTTAAACCCTATGTTTCTATATCAGTGGTTCTCACAGGGTTAAACCCTATGTCAGTGGTTCTCACAGGGTTAAACCCTATGTTTCTATATCAGTGGTTCTCACAGGGTTAAACCCTATGTTTCTATATCAGTGGTTCTCACAGGGTTAAACCCTATGTTTCTATATCAGTGGCTCTCACAGGGTTAAACCCTATATCAGTGGTTCTCACAGGGTTAAACCCTATGTTTCTATATCAGTGGTTCTCACAGGGTTAAACCTCATGTTTCTATATCAGTGGTTCTCACAGGGTTAAACCCTATGTTTCTATATCAGTGGTTCTCACAGGGTTAAACCCTATGTTTCTATATCAGTGGTTCTCACAGGGTTAAACCCTATGTTTCTATATCAGTGGTTCTCACAGGGTTAAACCCTATGTTTCTATATCAGTGGTTCTCACAGGGTTAAACCCTATGTTTCTATATCAGTGGTTCTCACAGGGTTAAACCCTATGTTTCTATTTCAAAATATATGTAATTGGCCGCCGACCACCATCTGAAAATATGTTGTTCCAGGGACCCTCCAGAAGCAAATATTTGAGTTATAAACGTTCGCTGTGAAAGAATATATATTCAAAAAAAGCAGACCTACAAGCTTGTAGATCTGCTATTTTGAAATAGATAACATAATGCTTAAAACACCAAAAAGGGGTTACCGTCCAGAATGGGTTAAAAGGATCCCCATGGCTAAAAAGACAAATATGTTTTAAAACTCTATGAATAAAATAAAAAATTTAAAACACTTTACATATTTTATTTCTTTCATAAATAGAGAATCTTTCACTCAATAGGAACTGCTCCTTAATAGAGACGGCACCCGGAGGAAACCCTGAGGCCAAATGGACATAGTGGACGAATTTGGTATTGCAGCGCTGGGCCAAACTCATGAACGCGCTGGTCTGTTGACTATCATCATGATGACACGTGAACGCTGTTTCATAGTGAACGCTGTTTCATAGTGAACGCTGTTTCATAGTGAACGCTGTTTCATAGTGAACGCTGTTTCATAGTGAACGCTGTTTCATACGTCAACGCTGTTTCATAGTGAACGCTGTTTCATAGTGAACGCTGTTTCATAGTGAACGCTGTTTCATACGTCAACGCTGTTTCATAGTGAACGCTGTTTCATAGTGAACGCTGTTTCATACGTCAACGCTGTTTCATAGTGAACGCTGTTTCATAGTGAACGCTGTTTCATAGTGAACGCTGTTTCATACGTCAACGCTGTTTCATACGTCAACGCTGTTTCATAGTGAACGCTGTTTCATAGTGAACGCTGTTTCATACGTCAACGCTGTTTCATAGTGAACGCTGTTTCATAGTGAACGCTGTTTCATAGTGAACGCTGTTTCATACGTCAACGCTGTTTCATAGTGAACGCTGTTTCATAGTGAACGCTGTTTCATACGTCAACGCTGTTTCATAGTGAACGCTGTTTCATAGTGAACGCTGTTTCATAGTGAACGCTGTTTCATACGTCAACGCTGTTTCATACGTGAACGCTGTTTCATAGTGAACGCGGTTTCATAGTGAACGCTGTTTCATAGTGAACGCTGTTTCATAGTGAACGCTGTTTCATAGTGAACGCTGTTTCATACGTGAACGTGTACAATGATAGTCAACGTTGTTGTCATGTTATTGGCCCAATCCATCCCAGAATGCACTCCTACCCGGAAGGAGGAGTGAAATCGCCTCATGCACTTTTGAGTAATTTAATGCAAGTGGATGGAGGAGAAATCCACCTTAATGCAAGTGGATGGAGGAGAAATCCACCTTAATGCAGTCATATGGACTGAGGGTCCAGTCATATGGACTGAGGGTCCAGTCATAGGGACTAAGGGTCCAGTCAGTCATATGGACTAAGGGTCCAGTCATATGGACTAAGGGTCCAGTCATAGGGACTAAGGGTCCAGTCATAGGGACTAAGGGTCCAGTCATATGGACTAAGGGTCCAGTCAGTCATATGGACTAAGGGTCCAGTCATATGGACTAAGGGTCCAGCCATATGGACTAAGGGTCCAGTCATAGGGACTAAGGGTCCAGTCATATGGACTAAGGGTCCAGTCATATGGACTAAGGGTCCAGTCATAGGGACTAAGGGTCCAGTCATAGGGACTAAGGGTCCAGTCATAGGGACTAAGGGTCCAGTCATATGGACTAAGGGTCCAGTCATATGGACTAAGGGTCCAGTCATAGGGACTAAGGGTCCAGTCATATGGACTAAGGGTCCAGTCATATGGACTAAGGGTCCAGTCATATGGACTAAGGGTCCAGTCATAGGGACTAAGGGTCCAGTCATATGGACTAAGGGTCCAGTCATAGGGACTAAGGGTCCAGTCATATGGACTAAGGGTCCAGTCATAGGGACTAAGGGTCCAGTCATAGGGACTAAGGGTCCAGTCATAGGGACTAAGGGTCCAGTCATATGGACTAAGGGTCCAGTCATAGGGACTAAGGGTCCAGTCATATGGACTAAGGGTCCAGTCATAGGGACTAAGGGTCCAGTCATATGGACTAAGGGTCCAGTCATATGGACTAAGGGTCCAGTCATATGGACTAAGGGTCCAGTCATAGGGACTAAGGGTCCAGTCATAGGGACTAAGGGTCCAGTCATATGGACTAAGGGTCCAGTCATAGGGACTAAGGGTCCAGTCATTAAAATAGGCTATTGCTTTGATGTTCATATTATCCTTAAGAAGTATTAAGTTGTTTCTGTATTCTCTCAAAGGTCGCCGCGCCCCGGTCTGTGATGAAAGAGTTAAATATAAAATACCGTTGATGAGATGTCAACCTTGACCTGTGTGTGTGTGTGTGTGTGTGTGTGTGTGTGTGTGTGTGTGTGTGTGTGTGTGTGTGTGTGTGTGTGTGTGTGTGTGTGTGTGTGTGTGTGTGTGTGTGATAACTTTATGATGTGTGACTCATGCTCGTATCACGAAAAGTCTGAAGTACATCTTAGAAGGAAGTACTTTTTACAATCTAGGGTTTTATCACACACACACACACACACACACACACACACACACACACACACACACACACACACACACACACACACACACACACACACACACACACACACACACACACACACACACACACACACACACACACACACACCTAACTGTTGATGAGTGAACAGTTAGTTATTGTAACCATAGAAACAGTGAGCGAGAAGCTTCACCTCCCATCCCTGGGGAGGAGGATGATGATGTCATCATTTGTTTCATAATTTCATATTTTTCGTCTAAATCGCTTCCATGTTGGATAACAGCAGATCTACAAGCTCATACAACGCGTCACAAACATCGAGATGTCAATCATTTATTTCTATATTTCAGTTATTTTTGTCATAATCCTTTTTTGTATTATTATGAACTTAACCGAAGCTGATTCTGCACATAATGAACTTCCCCTTGCAGTCAGAACTACAGACTCACTCCCAATCTAAACTATGGAATGAACTTCCCATTGCAGTCAGAACTACAGACTCACTCCCAATCTAAACTATGGAATGAACTTCCCATTGCAGTCAGAACTACAGACTCACTCCCAATCTAAACTATGGAATGAACTTCCCATTGCAGTCAGACCTACAGACTCACTCCCAATCTAAACTATGGAATGAACTTCCCATTGCAGTCAGAACTACAGACTCACTCCCAATCTAAACTATGGAATGAACTTCCCATTGCAGTCAGAACTACAGACTCACTCCCAATCTAAACTATGGAATGAACTTCCCATTGCAGTCAGAACTACAGACTCACTCCCAATCTAAACTATGGAATGAACTTCCCATTGCAGTCAGAACTACAGACTCACTCCCAATCTAAACTATGGAATGAACTTCCCATTGCAGTCAGACCTACAGACTCACTCCCAATCTAAACTATGGAATGAACTTCCCATTGCAGTCAGAACTAAAGACTCACTCCCAATCTAAACTATGGAATGAACTTCCCATTGCAGTCAGAACTACAGACTCACTCCCAATCTAAACTATGGAATGAACTTCCCATTACAGTCAGGACTACAGACTCACTCCCAATCTAAACTATGGAATGAACTTCCCATTACAGTCAGGACTACAGACTCACTCCCAATCTAAACTATGGAATGAATTTCCCATTGCAGTCAGAACTAGAGACTCACTCCCAATCTAAACTATGGAATGAACTTCCCATTGCAGTCAGAACTACAGACTCACTCCCAATCTAAACTATGGAATGAACTTCCCATTGCAGTCAGAACTACAGACTCACTCCCAATCTAAACTATGGAATTAACTTCCCATTGCAGTCAGAACTACAGACTCACTCCCAATCTAAACTATGGAATGAACTTCCCATTGCAGTCAGAACTACAGACTCACTCCCAATCTAAACTATGGAATGAACTTCCCATTACAGTCAGAACTACAGACTCACTCCCAATCTAAACTATGAAATGAACTTCCCATTGCAGTCAGAACTACAGACTCACTCCCAATCTAAACTATGGAATGAACTTCCCATTGCAGTCAGAACTACAGACTCACTCTCAATCTAAACTATGGAATGAACTTCCCATTGCAGTCAGAACTACAGAATCACTCCCAATCTGCCACCGTAGTCTGAAAACACACCTCTTCAGACTCCATTTTAGGTCGTAGCCCCTCCCCTAGCCTCGATGACCTTACAGGTGTACCGTATGAAAAGGTCAACTTATGTAACTTAGATAATCATGTTATCATCAACAGGTCACAATTGATCTGGCATTGATTCAATATACAGATATTCTACTGTTGTTACGGTTTTTATGATCCTAGATAACTATTTATATGTATGTGATGTATCACCATGTGTTGTTCTATTGTTCTATTGTGAGGGAAGCAGCCTGACCTGAACTCATTTTGATCACTAGACCGTAAGGGTCCATTTGGTTACACTAGACCTGTAAGGGTGCATTTGGTTACACTAGATCTGTACGTGCCCGTCGGCCACCGGCCTACTGGAGAACGATGCTTGGGAACCTAATAATACCCGTTGTCAACTTGTCACAGCACCCGTTTTAACTGTCTGTCTGTGTCCCACATGGAGATCTCTGTGTCTGTCTGTCTGTGTCCCACATGGAGATCTCTGTATCTGTCTGTCTGTGTCCCACATGGAGATCTCTGTATCTGTCTGTCTGTGTCCCACATGGAGATCTCTGTATCTGTCTGTCTGTCTGTGTCCCACATGGAGATCTCTGTATCTGCCTGTCTGTGTCCCACATGGAGATCTCTGTGTCTGTCTGTCTGTGTCCCACATGGAGATCTCTGTATCTGTCTGTCTGTGTCCCACATGGAGATCTCTGTATCTGTCTGTCTGTGTCCCACATGGAGATCTCTGTATCTGTCTGTCTGTGTCCCACATGGAGATCTCTGTATCTGCCTGTCTGTGTCCCACATGGAGATCTCTGTGTCTGTCTGTCTGTGTCCCACATGGAGATCTCTGTATCTGTCTGTCTGTGTCCCACATGGAGATCTCTGTATCTGTCTGTCTGTGTCCCACATGGAGATCTCTGTATCTGTCTGTCTGTGCCCCACATGGAGATCTCTGTATCTGTCTGTCTGTGTCCCACATGGAGATCTCTGTATCTGTCTGTCTGTGTCCCACATGGAGATCTCTGTATCTGTCTGTCTGTGTCCCACATGGAGATCTCTGTATCTGTCTGTCTGTGTCCCACATGGAGATCTCTGTATCTGTCTGTCTGTGTCCCACATGGAGATCTCTGTATCTGTCTGTCTGTGTCCCACATGGAGATCTCTGTATCTATCTGTCTGTTTCCCACATGGAGATCTCTGTATCTGTCTGTCTGTGTCCCAGATGGAGATCTCTGTATCTGTCTGTCTGTGTCCCACATGGAGATCTCTGTATCTGTCTGTCTGTGTCCCACATGGAGATCTCTGTATCTGTCTGTCTGTGTCCCACATGGAGATCTCTGTATCTGTCTGTCTGTGTCCCACATGGAGATCTCTGTATCTGTCTGTCTGTGTCCCACATGGAGATCTCTGTATCTGTCTGTCTGTGTCCCACATGGAGATCTCTGTATCTGTCTGTCTGTGTCCCACATGGAGATCTCTGTATCTGTCTGTCTGTGTCCCACATGGAGATCTCTGTATCTGTCTGTCTGTGTCCCACATGGAGATCTCTGTATCTGTCTGTGTCCCACATGGAGATCTCTGTATCTGTCTGTCTGTGTCCCACATGGAGATCTCTGTATCTGTCTGTC
>NW_027637067.1:67500-90000 GCF_951216825.1 Electrona antarctica | reverse complement strand
CTATTGAAGAGACTAATGACTAAAACTAAGACTAATGAAGAGACTAATGACTAAAACTAAAACTATTGAAGAGACTAATGACTAAAACTAAAACTAATGAAGAGACTAATGACTAAAACTAAAACTATTGAAGAGACTAATGACTAAAACTAAGACTAATGACTAAAACTAAAATCTAAATGAATCTATAGATCAATCTCTTTCCCGATTAATCATCACTAATGTGCTGCACTGAGGTCAAAGTTCAAAGGTCAACCAGCATGGTACCACTGAGGTCAAAGGTCAACCAGCATGGTACCACTGAGGTCAAAGGTCAACCAGCATGGTACCACTGAGGTCAAAGGTCAACCAGCATGGTACCACTGAGGTCAAAGGTCAACCAGCATGGTACCACTGAGGTCAAAGGTCAACCAGCATGGTACCACTGAGGTCAAAGGTCAACCAGCATGGTACCACTGAGGTCAAAGGTCAACCAGCATGGTACCACTGAGGTCAAAGGTCAACCAGCATGGTACCACTGAGGTCAAAGGTCAACCAGCATGGTACCACTGAGGTCAAAGGTCAACCAGCATGGTACCACTGAGGTCAAAGGTCAACCAGCATGGTACCACTGAGGTCAAAGGTCAACCAGCATGGTACCACTGAGGTCAAAGGTCAACCAGCATGGTACCACTGAGGTCAAAGGTCAACCAGCATGGTACCACTGAGGTCAAAGGTCAACCAGCATGGTACCACTGAGGTCAAAGGTCAACCAGCATGGTACCACTGAGGTCAAAGGTCAACCAGCATGGTACCACTGAGGTCAAAGGTCAACCAGCATGGTACCACTGAGGTCAAAGGTCAACCAGCATGGTACCACTGAGGTCAAAGGTCAACCAGCATGGTACCACTGAGGTCAAAGGTCAACCAGCATGGTACCACTGAGGTCAAAGGTCAACCAGCATGGTACCACTGAGGTCAAAGGTCAACCAGCATGGTACCACTGAGGTCAAAGGTCAACCAGCATGGTACCACTGAGGTCAAAGGTCAACCAGCATGGTACCACTGAGGTCAAAGGTCAACCAGCATGGTACCACTGAGGTCAAAGGTCAACCAGCATGGTACCACTGAGGTCAAAGGTCAACCAGCATGGTACCACTGAGGTCAAAGGTCAACCAGCATGGTACCACTGAGGTCAAAGGTCAACCAGCATGGTACCACTGAGGTCAAAGGTCAACCAGCATGGTACCACTGAGGTCAAAGGTCAACCAGCATGGTACCACTGAGGTCAAAGGTCAACCAGCATGGTACCACTGAGGTCAAAGGTCAACCAGCATGGTACCACTGAGGTCAAAGGTCAACCAGCATGGTACCACTGAGGTCAAAGGTCAACCAGCATGGTACCACTGAGGTCAAAGGTCAACCAGCATGGTACCACTGAGGTCAAAGGTCAACCAGCATGGTACCACTGAGGTCAAAGGTCATACACCTACCCTTAGATATAACTTTATGTAGACTTACTGTAGATAGCATTTTATACAGACTTAAAGCGTTACGTAGACAAAACTAGAATTGCATTGTATGTAGTCATAGCACTTTATAGTATATATGTATAGTAATAGTATAGTATAGTATATATGTATAGTAATAGTATAGTATAGTATATATGTATAGTAATAGTATAGTATAGTATATATGTATAGTTATAGTATAGTATATATGTATAGTAATAGTATAGTATATATGTATAGTAATAGTATAGTATAGTATATATGTATAGTAATAGTATAGTATAGTATATGTATAGTTATAGTATAGTATATATGTATAGTAATAGTATAGTATAGTATATATGTATAGTAATAGTATAGTATAGTATATATGTATAGTAATAGTATAGTATAGTATATATGTATAGTAATAGTATAGTATAGTAATAGTATAGTATAGTATATATGTATAGTAATAGTATATGTATAGTAATAGTATAGTATAGTATATATGTATAGTTATAGTATAGTATATATGTATAGTAATAGTATAGTATAGTATATATGTATAGTTTATATGTATAGTTCCATTCCACTGTTTCATGTTTCATGATAACTACTTGTTATGTATGTGACACCCTGGAGTCGTTTGTATGTGCAATGGTGTATTAACTTTGTATTTGGGGTTTCTTCCTGGAGGCTGAACCCTTGACAGTCAAACGGGCCAATGAAATAAACAGTAATATAGTGACATCATCACACTATCAGCCCCTCCCCTAACCCCTCCCCTTTTATCATCCAACTACAGCTGTGGGGGTGTGGCTTCAGTTCAGGTGGATCACCACCCATCACCGCCCACCACCCATCACCCATCACCACCCACCACCCATCACCGCCCACCACCCATCACCGCCCACCGCCCACCACCCATCACCACCCACCACCCATCACCGCCCACCAGGCAAACCAGGTGGATCACCACCCACCAGGTGGATCACCACCCATCACCACCCACCAGGTGGATCACCACCCATCACCTCCCACCAGGCAAACCTTCAGTTCAGGTAGATCACCACCCATCACCTCCCACCAGGCAAACCAGGCATACTTAATGAACTGGTGGGCGTG
The DNA here is from genome assembly GCF_951216825.1 of Electrona antarctica. Taxonomy (NCBI): domain Eukaryota; kingdom Metazoa; phylum Chordata; class Actinopteri; order Myctophiformes; family Myctophidae; genus Electrona; species Electrona antarctica. The sequence continues at coordinate 87,403 of NW_027637067.1, read as the reverse complement.
TCCACATAAAAACGACATTTTAACAAATACTTTTTTGAAAAGCTTCTTCCTCCTTATAGAACAATAACACCTGATGATCATGTTCTTCTTCCTCCTTATAGAACAATAACACCTGATGATCATGTTCTTCTTCCTCCTCCTTATAGAACAATAACACCTGATGATCATGTTCTTCTTCCTCCTTATAGAACAATAACACCTGATGATCATGTTCTTCTTCCTCCTTATAGAACAATAACACCTGATGATCATGTTCTTCTTCCTCCTCCTTATAGAACAATAACACCTGATGATCATGTTCTTCTTCCTCCTTATAGAACAATAACACCTGATGATCATGTTCTTCTTCCTCCTTATAGAACAATAACACCTGATGATCATGTTCTTCTTCTTCCTCCTTATAGAACAATAACACCTGATGATCATGTTCTTCTACCTCCTTATAGAACAATAACACCTGATGATCATGTTCTTCTTCCTCCTTATAGAACAATAACACCTGATGATCATGTTCTTCTTCCTCCTTATAGAACAATAACACCTGATGATCATGTTCTTCTTCCTCCTTATAGAACAATAACACCTGATGATCATGTTCTTCTTCCTCCTTATAGAACAATAACACCTGATGATCATGTTCTTCTTCCTCCTCCTTATAGAACAATAACACCTGATGAGCATGTTCTTCTTCCTCCTTATAGAACAATAACACCTGATGATCATGTTCTTCTACCTCCTTATAGAACAATAACACCTGATGATCATGTTCTTCTTCCTCCTTATAGAACAATAACACCTGATGATCATGTTCTTCTTCCTCCTCCTTATAGAACAATAACACCTGATGATCATGTTCTTCTTCCTCCTTATAGAACAATAACACCTGATGATCATGTTCTTCTTCCTCCTTATAGAACAATAACACCTGATGATCATGTTCTTCTTCCTCCTTATAGAACAATAACACCTGATGATCATGTTCTTCTTCCTCCTCCTTATAGAACAATAACACCTGATGATCATGTTCTTCTTCCTCCTTATAGAACAATAACACCTGATGATCATGTTTTAGGGTGGGGAAAAAACAATCGTGGCACTCCATCTCTAATGTAAATCGCTCTGGATTAAGAGCGTCTGATAAATGCCTAAATTGTAAATATACCACTGAGGTCAAAGGTCATAGGTCATGGTACCACTGAGGTCAAAGGTCATGGTACCAGGTGTAATGCCTCCCTACGTGTTTTATCTGGCACATCTACTGTAGTGTTTACATTCCTTACGCACGCACGCCAGTTTTGTGCACCAACAAAAAGCCTATCTACAAGCTCACAACACGTTGCAGCGCAACACGGTGTGAGCTTGTAGATCTGATAGGTGTACAGCTCTACAACAGTGTGAGCTTGTAGATCTGATAGGTGTACAGCTCTACAACATGGTGTGAGCTTGTAGATCTGATAGTTGTACAGCTCTACAACATGGTGTGAGCTTGTAGATCTGATAGGTGTACAGCTCTACAACACGGTGTGAGCTTGTAGATCTGATAGGTGTACAGCTCTACAACATGGTGTGAGCTTGTAGATCTGATAGGTGTACAGCTCTACAACATGGTGTGAGCTTGTAGATCTGATAGTTGTACAGCTCTACAACAGTGTGAGCTTGTAGATCTGATAGGTGTACAGCTCTACAACACGGTGTGAGCTTGTAGATCTGATAGGTGTACAGCTCTACAACATGGTGTGAGCTTGTAGATCTGATAGGTGTACAGCTCTACAACATGGTGTGAGCTTGTAGATCTGATAGGTGTACAGCTCTACAACACGGTGTGAGCTTGTAGATCTGATAGGTGTACAGCTCTACAACATGGTGTGAGCTTGTAGATCTGATAGTTGTACAGCTCTACAACAGTGTGAGCTTGTAGATCTGATAGGTGTACAGCTCTAGGCTTGAATTGTAAAGAATAGCATTCATAAAAGCAGCGTTGTAAAAATATTAAGTTTTCCACCAATCACTGCAGACCCCACACATTTATACTTCATTGTGTTGACTAGTGAGGCCTAGGAGACATTTATACTTAATTGTGGGCCTCATGCACCAACCGTTCTTAAGAAAGTTCTTAAGAGGAAATTTGTTCTTAGACCCACTTAGGACGTTTTTAAGAAGGTTTTGGGATCCCTCAATCTTTTCTTAGCTGTGATTTGTTCGTAGGTAAGAACAGAATCTACGCACACTGTAGAGCACTCTTAGGGTGCCTTTTTCGTTCTTAAGTGCAATCTGAAAACATAAAGGAAAAACAGCGCCATCTGCATGATGCTCAAAGTTTGGTCTGAGGACCTCAAGGGGTCCTTGAGGAAGTTCCAGGCAGTCCACAGCAAAATATGGAACATTTTACCACTTTAATCCCATTTTATACTTGAAAATACTGAAAATAGTCAATCTACAAGCTCACAAACGCGTCCCATTACTGCCCATTTTGAGCTTGTAGATCGGCTATTTTCGAAACATTTTGATAAATCTTCAAAACATTTCCCTAGCAGAAAATATTTTCATATGGGGGTCTGCAGAATGCATGTCAATTTGGGGGTCCTTGACATGAAAATGTTTGAGAACCACTCGTTTAGAGTTCACAACCCAACCCAAACAAACGCACCATACCCACCACATAACCCCCACCCCACCCGCCATCATCCCCCCCCCCAGTTGACTATTGTGAGATAAATAATAAAATACATTCATGAATATTGAAAATATTGAAAAGGTGAAAATTTCTGTTCACTTCAGTACCTCCACAGTATTATTGATTTTTAATGTTTTGAGTCTGGTGTTCCACCATATTTAGACTTTTAGTTTAGGTATTCTTGACTTCACTCAACTTTATTTATATGTGTGAGGTCCTGTGATTTCTGTGTGCTGCAATCACACACAGGTGTGACTGCAGGCAAGGCCATGGAGTCATGCAAAACCACACCCACCTGGGTGAACACAGGTAGGAAAGTGAATTCCCAATGCCTTATATGGGATTGGTGGGGTGGTTCCCTATGGTAATTAGGATGCTAATTAGAATATATGGGGCGTCTACCTATGATAGATAATTTGAATGAACTGGCACACCCCTTCAAGTTACGAGGATTTGGATTCATCATCATAAGAACATGCTTACGAACAATTCTGCCTAGTTAAGAACGTTTCATGAATCTGACTGGACTTCTTAGGAATTCACTTAGGAAGAAATGTAAGAGGAAAAGTTAGGAACTTACACCCTAGGAGACATTTATACTTCATTGTGTGTTGGCTAGTGAGATGCACCCTAGGAGACATTTATACTACATTGTGTGTTGACTAGTGAGGTGCACCCTAGGAGACATTTATACTACATTGTGTGTTGACTAGTGAGATGCACCCTAGGAGACATTTATACTTCATTGTGTGTTGGCTAGTGAGATGCACCCTAGGAGACATTTATACTTCATTGTGTGTTGGCTAGTGAGGTGCACCCTAGGAGACATTTATACTTCATTGTGTGTTGACTAGTGAGATGCACCCTAGGAGACATTTATACTTAATTGTGTGTTGACTAGTGAGATGCACCCTAGGAGACATTTATACTTCATTGTGTGTTGGCTAGTGAGGTGCACCCTAGGAGACATTTATACTTCATTGTGTGTTGACTAGTGAGATGCACCCTAGGAGACATTTATACTTAATTGTGTGTTGACTAGTGAGATGCACCCTAGGAGACATTTATACTTAATTGTGTGTTGACTAGTGAGATGCACCCTAGGAGACATTTATACTTCATTGTGTGTTGGCTAGTGAGGTGCACCCTAGGAGACATTTATACTTCATTGTGTGTTGACTAGTGAGATGCACCCTAGGAGACATTTATACTTCATTGTGTGTTGACTAGTGAGATGCACCCTAGGAGACATTTATACTTCATTGTGTGTTGACTAGTGAGATGCACCCTAGGAGACATTTATACTTAATTGTGTGTTGACTAGTGAGATGCACCCTAGGAGACATTTATACTTCATTGTGTGTTGGCTAGTGAGATGCACCCTAGGAGACATTTATACTTCATTGTGTGTTGACTAGTGAGATGCACCCTAGGTGACATTTATACTTCATTGTGTGTTGACTAGTGAGATGCACCCTAGGAGACATTTATACTACATTGTGTGTTGACTAGTGAGATGCACCCTAGGAGACATTTATACTTCATTGTGTGTTGGCTAGTGAGATGCACCCTAGGAGACATTTATACTTCATTGTGTGTTGGCTAGTGAGGTGCACCCTAGGAGACATTTATACTTCATTGTGTGTTGACTAGTGAGGTGCACCCTAGGAGACATTTATACTTCATTGCGTGTTGACTAGTGAGATGCACCCTAGGAGACATTTATACTTAATTGTGTGTTGACTAGTGAGATGCACCCTAGGAGACATTTATACTTCATTGTGTGTTGGCTAGTGAGGTGCACCCTAGGAGACATTTATACTTCATTGTGTGTTGACTAGTGAGATGCACCCTAGGAGACATTTATACTTAATTGTGTGTTGACTAGTGAGATGCACCCTAGGAGACATTTATACTTCATTGTGTGTTGGCTAGTGAGGCCTAGGTGACATTTATACTTCATTGTGTGTTGACTAGTGAGATGCACCCTAGGAGACATTTATACTTCATTGTGTGTTGGCTAGTGAGGCCTAGGAGACATTTATACTTCATTGTGTGTTGACTAGTGAGATGCACCCTAGGAGACATTTATACTTCATTGTGTGTTGGCTAGTGAGGCCTAGGAGACATTTATACTTCATTGTGTGTTGACTAGTGAGATGCACCCTAGGAGACATTTATACTTCATTGTGTGTTGACTAGTGAGATGCACCCTAGGAGACATTTATACTTCATTGTGTGTTGACTAGTGAGATGCACCCTAGGAGACATTTATACTTCATTGTGTGTTGACTAGTGAGATGCACCCTAGGAGACATTTATACTTCATTGTGTGTTGACTAGTGAGATGCACCCTAGGAGACATTTATACTTCATTGTGTGTTGACTAGTGAGATGCACCCTAGGAGACATTTATACTTCATTGTGTGTTGGCTAGTGAGGTGCACCCTAGGAGACATTTATACTTCATTGTGTGTTGACTAGTGAGATGCACCCTAGGAGACATTTATACTTCATTGTGTGTTGGCTAGTGAGGTGCACCCTAGGAGACATTTATACTTCATTGTGTGTTGACTAGTGAGATGCACCCTAGGAGACATTTATACTTCATTGTGTGTTGGCTAGTGAGATGCACCCTAGGAGACATTTATACTTCATTGTGTGTTGACTAGTGAGATGCACCCTAGGAGACATTTATACTTCATTGTGTGTTGGCTAGTGAGGTGCACCCTAGGAGACATTTATACTTCATTGTGTGTTGACTAGTGAGATGCACCCTAGGAGACATTTATACTTAATTGTGTGTTGACTAGTGAGATGCACCCTAGGAGACATTTATACTTCATTGTGTGTTGGCTAGTGAGGCCTAGGTGACATTTATACTTCATTGTGTGTTGACTAGTGAGATGCACCCTAGGAGACATTTATACTTCATTGTGTGTTGGCTAGTGAGGCCTAGGAGACATTTATACTTCATTGTGTGTTGACTAGTGAGATGCACCCTAGGAGACATTTATACTTCATTGTGTGTTGACTAGTGAGATGCACCCTAGGAGACATTTATACTTCATTGTGTGTTGACTAGTGAGATGCACCCTAGGAGACATTTATACTTCATTGTGTGTTGACTAGTGAGATGCACCCTAGGAGACATTTATACTTCATTGTGTGTTGACTAGTGAGGTGCACCCTAGGAGACATTTATACTTCATTGTGTGTTGACTGGTGAGGTGCACCCTAGGAGACATTTATACTTCATTGTGTGTTGGCTAGTGAGGTGCACCCTAGGAGACATTTATACTTCATTGTGTGTTGACTAGTGAGGTGCACCCTAGGAGACATTTATGGCACTGGTGGGCTGGCAGCCTGGCTGGGTGGTTTAGCCTACCTAACTCCGATGCGGTCAGCGGTCCCCAATTTTGCGCTGGCACGCCGGCACGGCACATTTGGCATTGAGCGACACGTCGGGTTTATCCTTAAAACGACGAGATGTAACTCGAGAAAGACATGGCTGTAGATTGCACTATAGCCTACCCGTTGGTTGGTAGACTTGACTATAGCTGCAGCACTCTCAATCCAGTTAACTATTCCAGGATGGGGGGGGGCACCGTTTAAATGGCTTAAGCATCTAAACTTGCAACATTGTTTTAATTGCGCGATTTTAACTGCTTGTAAAGTTGGTAATCTCCTACCAATTTCATATGACACAGACACATCGTTGATGTAGGCCTATTCCTTTTTTTCTTTTCTTTTTCTTTTTTTACATGTAGCCCATATATAGGCCTACATACATACTACATACATATACTTTTATATTAACATTTTAGGAGTGAATACATATGTTTAGATGCCTGTGACAGCCTCTCAGCTGGTCAAACAATGCTGCTCCGCTGTTCTACGACAGAAAAACAGCCGAGGACAAAGCGTACGACAGCTCCCGACCAGACGTGATTTTTGTCTTGGCTCAAGTTCAAATTCAAACGTTGGCGCAAATCGTAAATGCCGAAAATTGCGGTAATTTCGGCGTACACCCATATTTTGGCGTACGCACGGTTGATAAATGAGGGCCATTGTGTGTTGACTAGTGAGGTGCACCCTAGGATACATTTATACTTCATTGTGTGTTGGCTAGTGAGATGCACCCTAGGAGACATTTATACTTCATTGTGTGTTGACTAGTGAGATGCACCCTAGGAGACATTTATACTTCATTGTGTGTTGGCTAGTGAGATGCACCCTAGGAGACATTTATACTTCATTGTGTGTTGGCTAGTGAGGTGCACCCTAGGAGACATTTATACTTCATTGTGTGTTGACTAGTGAGATGCACCCTAGGAGACATTTATACTTCATTGTGTGTTGGCTAGTGAGATGCACCCTAGGAGACATTTATACTTCATTGTGTGTTGACTAGTGAGATGCACCCTAGGAGACATTTATACTTCATTGTGTGTTGACTAGTGAGATGCACCCTAGGAGACATTTATACTTCATTGTGTGTTGGCTAGTGAGATGCACCCTAGGAGACATTTATACTTCATTGTGTGTTGACTAGTGAGGTGCACCCTAGGAGACATTTATACTTCATTGTGTGTTGGCTAGTGAGATGCACCCTAGGAGACATTTATACTTCATTGTGTGTTGACTAGTGAGATGCACCCTAGGAGACATTTATACTTCATTGTGTGTTGGCTAGTGAGGTGCACCCTAGGAGACATTTATACTTCATTGTGTGTTGACTAGTGAGGTGCACCCTAGGAGACATTTATACTTCATTGTGTGTTGGCTAGTGAGGTGCACCCTAGGAGACATTTATACTTCATTGTGTGTTGGCTAGTGAGGTGCACCCTAGGAGACATTTATACTTCATTGTGTGTTGACTAGTGAGATGCACCCTAGGAGACATTTATACTTCATTGTGTGTTGACTAGTGAGATGCACCCTAGGAGACATTTATACTTCATTGTGTGTTGACTAGTGAGATGCACCCTAGGAGACATTTATACTTCATTGTGTGTTGACTGGTGAGATGCACCCTAGGAGACATGTATACTTCATTGTGTGTTGACTAGTGAGATGCACCCTAGGAGACATTTATACTTCATTGTGTGTTGACTGGTGAGGTGCACCCTAGGAGACATTTATACTTCATTGTGTGTTGACTAGTGAGGTGCACCCTAGGAGACATTTATACTTCATTGTGTGTTGACTAGTGAGGTGCACCCTAGGAGACATTTATACTATATCATGAGCGCACCTCCCGTTCTTATGACAGCGACTGGAGGTGTGGTTTTGAGGACAACTGATTTGAATTGCTATTATTGTTCACACACACACACACACACACACACAACCAATGGATTATGTATTTCAAGGGCAAGAGATCACAATAAAAATCCTAATCATTCTTCCTCCACACTGGGAGAAAAACAGCATCTGAAAGTTTGATGGTGCATTTTTTTACACAGTGGCAGTTTGAACTTTTCCATTGCGTCTTATGAGAGGCAGGGTTCTTGTGCTGCCGCTAGAGCGTTGCAGTCCTGCCCCCTTTCATGACGACGCCAGTTTGGAAGCGCTTGTTTTCATTAACCCAATGTGCTGCTGGCTCCTGCATTGTGTGCACATTCTAAGCAGGTGGTACGCAGGGCCGTTCAGTGGCCGAGCGCTTCCAAACTCTGACACTTACTGACAAAATAACCACCTGCGGGCGGGCAGGGCGGGCGGGGTCGACATATGACCTTTACTGGGCTGCGTTCAAGACACTTGACTTGTGTCTGACACCTGACTTGTGTCTGACACCTGACTTGTGTCTGAACACAGCTTTGATGCATGTGTGTACACGTCCATAGCATCCTCAATGATATCAGGCGAGACAATAATATTCTGATTTTTTTCCTTTTTTTAATTTTTACTTAGACTAAGGCTTCCGTACGCTTCACTCATATTAGCTTCCCGTTGACGTAGCTGTTAGCTGTTAGCTGTTAGCTGTTAGCTGTTAGCTGTTAGCGCGGCAGAAAGAATGCCTCGTCTCTCCTAATCCAGGCGCTCTCCGTGGTTTTGATCTGATGGATATACTAGCGCTTCATTTCTGCTCCTCATCCGTCTCTCGTGCAAAATATGAACACTTTTGAATCGAGTGCAAGAAATATGTTGCTAGCTTACCTTGCACTCGAGTTTAACGTCAATATTCAGTGTGAGTTTAACGTCAATATTCAGTGTGAGTTTAACATCAATATTCAGTGTGAGTTTAACGTCAATATTCAGTGTGAGTTTAACGTCAATATTCAGTGTGAGTTTAACGTCAATATTCAGTGAGTTTAACATCAATATTCAGTGAGTTTAACGTCAATATTCAGTGAGTTTAACATCAATATTCAGTGTGAGTTTAACATCAATATTCAGTGTGAGTTTAACATCAATATTCAGTGTGAGTTTAACATCAATATTCAGTGTGAGTTTAACATCAATATTCAGTGAGTTTAACATCAATATTCAGTGTGAGTTTAACGTCAATATTCAGTGTGAGTTTAACGTCAATATTCAGTGAGTTTAACATCAATATTCAGTGAGTTTAACATCAATATTCAGTGTGAGTTTAACATCAATATTCAGTGAGTTTAACGTCAATATTCAGTGTGAGTTTAACGTCAATATTCAGTGTGAGTTTAACGTCAATATTCAGTGAGTTTAACATCAATATTCAGTGAGTTTAACATCAATATTCAGTGTGAGTTTAACGTCAATATTCAGTGTGAGTTTAACGTCAATATTCAGTGTGAGTTTAACATCAATATTCAGTGTGAGTTTAACATCAATATTCAGTGTGAGTTTAACGTCAATATTCAGTGTGAGTTTAACATCAATATTCAGTGAGTTTAACATCAATATTCAGTGAGTTTAACATCAATATTCAGTGTGAGTTTAACATCAATATTCAGTGAGTTTAACATCAATATTCAGTGTGAGTTTAACATCAATATTCAGTGAGTTTAACGTCAATATTCAGTGTGAGTTTAACATCAATATTCAGTGAGTTTAACATCAATATTCAGTGAGTTTAACGTCAATATTCAGTGAGTTTAACATCAATATTCAGTGAGTTTAACGTCAATATTCAGTGTGAGTTTAACATCAATATTCAGTGAGTTTAACATCAATATTCAGTGAGTTTAACGTCAATATTCAGTGAGTTTAACGTCAATATTCAGTGTGAGTTTAACGTCAATATTCAGTGAGTTTAACATCAATATTCAGTGTGAGTTTAACATCAATATTCAGTGTGAGTTTAACATTAATATTCAGTGTGAGTTTAACATCAATATTCAGTGTGAGTTTAACGTCAATATTCAGTGTGAGTTTAACATCAATATTCAGTGTGAGTTTAACATCAATATTCAGTGAGTTTAACGTCAATATTCAGTGAGTTTAACATCAATATTCAGTGAGTTTAACATCAATATTCAGTGAGTTTAACGTCAATATTCAGTGAGTTTAACGTCAATATTCAGTGAGTTTAACGTCAATATTCAGTGTGAGTTTAACGTCAATATTCAGTGAGTTTAACATCAATATTCAGTGTGAGTTTAACATCAATATTCAGTGTGAGTTTAACATCAATATTCAGTGTGAATATTGATGGTCTGTAACTCTGAGTGTACAAATGGAACCAAATGGACCCTTACGGGTCTGTAACTCTGAGAGTGTACAAATGGAACCAAATGGACCCTTATGGGTCTGTAACTCTGAGAGTGTACAAATGGAACCAAATGGACCCTTACGGGTCTGTAACTCTGAGAGTGTACAAATGGAACCAAATGGACCCTTACGGGTCTGTAACTCTGAGAGTGTACAAATGGAACCAAATGGACGCTTATGGGTCTGTAACTCTGAGAGTGTACAAATGGAACTATGTCTGTCAGAGTCACACAGACAAGATAAAAGGTTTACAAGTACAACAAACACTGCAGGCACTTTGTAACAACTAAATACAAAGTACAAACAGCACTTTGTAAACAACTAAATACAGACACTGCAGGCTGGCAACTACAAACAGTAAACACTGTATAACAACAAACACTTTGTAACAATTACAAACAGCACTTTGTAAACAACTAAATACAGACACTTTGTAACAGCGTGGGACACAAAGTGACACAATGTAACACAAAGTGACACAAGGTAACACTTCGCCACAACTGTGGCAACAATGTACCAAAGTAGCAACAGCCGTCCGTCTGTCCGTCCGTCCGTCCGTCGGGTGGAAACTAAAACTATCTCCCACTAAACAGCCGGCTAGGTTAGAGGTAGCCCCGAAACGGTCCCTCAGTCCCTCCGCCATTCTGGAGCTCATTCTGGAGCTCCGAGAGAGGGGCGGAGGGACTGAGGTCCGTACCGGGGCTAGGTTAGAGGTAGCCCCGGTACGGTCCCTCGGTCCCTCCGCTGTAGGAGCCCCAGAGGGCGGAGGGACTGAGGTCCGTACCGGGGCTAGGTTAGAGGTAGCCCCGGTACGGTCCCTCGGTCCCTCCGCTGTAGGAGCCCCAGAGGGCGGAGGGACTGAGGTCCGTACCGGGGCTAGGTTAGAGGTAGCCCCGGTACGGTCCCTCGGTCCCTCCGCTGTAGGAGCCCCAGAGGGCGGAGGGACTGAGGTCCGTACCGGGGCTAGGAGCTTAGAGAGAGACTAGCTCTGTTCCATAGCTCTAATGCGCAACACATTAGAGCTATGGACCAGAGCTAGAGAGAGAGACAAGCATGGCGGAGAGGCAACGCTACACTTTGATTTATAACTTTATATAAATACATCTATGTATAAACTACAACACGTTCCTGCTATTAGCACATGTTACTTACACACACACACACACACACACACACACACACACACACACACGTATTAGTCTGTGGTCAAACCGAGTGGAAACAAGAAGCAACTCTTTGTGACTTTTAGAGAGAGGAGTTGATGTGAACCAGACCTACCTTCACACCGAGGAGGACTGTCTCTCTAGGCGGGGCTGGGCTGCTCGCTGCGCGGACACAACTCTCTGCTCTGCTCGCTGGGACGAAAATAACAATACGAAATAGAGTCCCGGTTGATCCTGGTGGAGCTAGACAGGTCCTTACTGTGACTGCCTGTCTGTCTGTCTGTCTGCCCGCCCGGCAGAGAGACTGAAGTTCACACACAGAATAGCTCTTCCTTATCAAATATCCTTCTCTCTCTCTCTCTCTCTCTCTCTCTCTCTCTCTCTCAATTAATGTGTAACTATTCAATAGTTCCACAGCCTACATATATGTATTATGTATATAATATATATACATATATGTGTACATATATCATACATACAGGGTGTTTCTCACTGACCACGTGACCAGAAGGAGAAATGTAGTCAAAGTTTAAAAAACTAAAAAAGTTGATCCTACTTTTCCCTTTTTTTTCAGTTCCCTGAAGAACCAGGAAGTAAGTCTCTCTCTCTCTCTCACACACACACCCATATGCCCAAACCACTCCCCCTGTACCCACATAGCCCACATACCAGCACACACACACACACACACACACACACACACACACACACACACACACAAAGACTTAAACTTATATAAATACCTCACATTACATTGATTTCATATTTAATTTAAACACAGATTATATATATATATATATATATATATATATATATATATATATATATTTTATAACCCATTTTATTTTATTTTTATTTTTCACTCGGTTCCTGAGGCCCTAAGATGTAATCCTGGGCTCTACACTCCCTCTGTCAACCTGGGGAGAGCAACGGACTAACCTCATGCTTCCTTCTATGCATGAGGAGTCCAAGCTGCTTCTTTTCACCTGACAGGGGGGAGTTTCCCCGGTTGGACGTAGCGCGTGGAAGGAACACGTTATTCCAACCAGTTCCTTTCCCCTCCATCAGGCTGGCCAGGGGGAGGCAGTATAGAGACCAGTTCCTTTCCCCTCCATCAGGCGCCCCGGCTGGCCAGGGGTAGGCAGTATAGAGACCAGTTCCTTTCCCCTCCATCAGGCGCCCCGGCTGGCCAGGGGGAGGCAGTATAGAGACCAGTTCTCACAGGGTTAAACCCTATGTTTCTATTTCAGTGGTTCTCACAGGGTTAAACCTCATGTTTCTATATCAGTGGTTCTCACAGGGTTAAACCCTATGTTTCTATATCAGTGGTTCTCACAGGGTTAAACCTCATGTTTCTATATCAGTGGTTCTCACAGGGTTAAACCTCATGTTTCTATATCAGTGGTTCTCACAGGGTTAAACCTCATGTTTCTATGTCAGTGGTTCTCACAGGGTTAAACCCTATGTTTCTATATCAGTGGTTCTCACAGGGTTAAACCCTATGTTTCTATATCAGTGGTTCTCACAGGGTTAAACCTCATGTTTCTATATCAGTGGTTCTCACAGGGTTAAACCTCATGTTTCTATATCAGTGGTTCTCACAGGGTTAAACCCCATGTTTCTATATCAGTGGTTCTCACAGGGTTAAACCCTATGTTTCTATATCAGTGGTTCTCACAGGGTTAAACCTCATGTTTCTATGTCAGTGGTTCTCACAGGGTTAAACCCTCATGTTTCTATGTCAGTGGTTCTCACAGGGTTAAACCCTATGTTTCTAAATTCTATGTAGTTCTCAACCTATTTCATGTCAAGGACCCCCAGAATTATCTGTATTTGGCCGCGTAATTGCTTCTGAGGGGTTGAAATGAAATGAAATCTATATTTACCCAGGGTATCTGGGCTAAGCTCAAGAACTTGTTTCCAGCCAGGCCCTGCTCATAGAACACATTTCATCGTAGTGGTTGATGCCTTGTTCAAGGGCATTTCAGCGGTGGTAATTTTAACGTGTCGGACGGCTGATTCGAACTGGGAACCTTCCGGTATCTAGACCGCGCCGCTATCCGTTCGGCCACCGCTGCCACAATTAAAAACGTTTGCTCTGAAAGAATATATATTCAAAGATTTGCGGCACATGTTCACGATTTTTCAAAAACAGCAGACCTACAAGCTCATAGCGCCACACTCTGTGCCGCGCTACGAGCTTGTAGATCTGCTATTTTTCAACATTTAGCAAAGCCCTGCCCTCTCCCACTTAGACACTCCCACTTGGACACTTTCCAGCCAGGCTCATTCATTCTAATGTAAATGTCATGGACTGGTTCATTTTTGGAACCTTCGAAATCTCTTCCAAATCTGTCAACAAGGCCTGCCACATGCACTGGAAAAATATGTGCGTGACATTTCTTTTTTAAAACAATGTTTTATCATATAGGCCAGGAAACTATGGAGAGGTTTCTCTAACTTATGTTATGCTTAGCTGTGATTGGACCATAGCAGTTTGGGGAGGGGCTTAGCTATAGGTCAATTGGGTAATTCTACTACTGTGAAAATACAAACAGATTGTGTATTTTTTCCTGTCAGAGATAGTTACTGGTCAGGCTCCTACTACTAGCATCTTGCAATGGGTCTGGTCCACAAGATTTGATACACCACCAAGATACCCATGTACCTGTCTAGATACTTCCTTAATGTTAACGAAATCCACACCCACAACACCAGAGGGAGTGCAACGAACCATGTACAACCCAGATTCGGCACAAACAAGGGACTAAATTATTTTCGCTTCTATGCCACCAAAATGTGGAACGCCCTACCAACCATTAAGACATGTGAATCCCTTGACTCCTTCAAAACCGCTCTCAAAGGGCACCTACGGACTAGCCTGGCTAATAAGCCAGACTCAAATCACACTGTCGTGTGGTAATCCGCCGGCAAGCAATTTATTTTTGCCAACGGCTGATTCGGTCTGGCTTATTAGCCAGGCTATACCTACGGACGGCTGCAATTAGAAACTGGCCCCCGTAAAATCTGAATCCCCTCCCCACCCCCCCCCACCCCCTTTTTCCCCTCACTGTATATGTTTCTTTTCCCTTTTTACCTCCTTTATGATGATTTCCTGTTCTGTTCTTTGTCTATATAGAAGTGTCTATTTGTACGTCTCTAAATGTTTTGATGAATTGAACATGGTGGACCCTCTTGTAAACAACTGGAATACTTAATTGGGTCGTCCACTCACAGTTAACAGTCTTTGTATTGAGTTTGTGCTTGAAATGTACTGTAATTCTGCAAACTGTTAATAAATACTTCAATCAATCAATCAGTTATACATCCATGTGGCAGCGGTGGCCGAACGGATAGCGGCGCGGTCTAGATACCGGAAGGTTCCCAGTTCGAACCAGCCGTCCGACACGTTAAAATTACCACCGCTGAAATGCCCTTGAACAAGGCATCAACCACTACGATGGAATGTGTTCTATGAGCAGGGCCTGGCTGGAAACAAGTTCTTGAGCTTAGCCCAGATACCCTGGGTAAATATAGATTTCATTTCATTTCATTTCCATGTGGGAGACGTTAGCTTTATGCTGTTGTGTAACGTTGACGCTGTCTCCCCCTGCCGTGGACACTCTGCTACTGCAGCCTGCATGCGGCTATAGCAGCAATGACGTCAGGTGGGGGGGAGGGGGTTAGAAAAGGGTGTGGCAACACACACGCATGCACACACACACACACAGACAGGAGTAAAGTTCAACTCTCGTTTCGTCTAAAGAATGTTACGAAACAGACAGACAGACAGACAGACAGGCAGACAGGCAGGCAGGCAGGCAGGCAGACAGACCAGACAGACAGACAGGCAGGCAGGCAGGCAGGCAGGCAGGCAGGCAGGCAGGCAGACAGACAGACAGACAGACAGACAGACAGACAGATAGATAGGTTATGTAATATGTTTGACCTCTGTGACAAACTGGACTGTAATGACTAGAGGAGACCAGAGGGGGGAGACACACACACACACACACACACACACACACACACACACACACACACACACACACACACACACACACACACACACACACACACACACACACACACAGTGTTGAACTGACCTTGGCTAGAATGTGTTAGGGCAAGGAGGGGAGGGGCCTCTACAGTGGTGGGGGGGCCTCTACAGTGGTGGGGGGCCTCTACAGTCGTGGGGGGGCCTCTACAGTGGTGGGGGGCCTCTACAGTGGTGGGGGGCCTCTACAGTGGTGGGGGGGCCTCTACAGTGGTGGGGGGCCTCTACAGTGGAGGGGGGCTCTACAGTGGTGGGGGGGCCTCTACAGTGGTGGGGGGGCCTCTACAGTGGTGGGGGGGCCTCTACAGTGGTGGGGGGGGCTCTACAGTGGTGGGGGGCCTCTACAGTGGTGGGGGGGCCTCTACAGTGGTGGGGCCTCTACAGTGGTGGGGGGGGCCTCTACAGTGGTGGGGGGGCCTCTACAGTGGTGGGGGGGCCTCTACAGTGGTGGGGGTCCTCTACAGTGGTGGGGGGCCTCTACAGTGGTGGGGGGGCCTCTACAGTGGTGGGGGGGCCTCTACAGTGGTGGGGGGCCTCTACAGTGGTGGGGGGGACTCTACAGTGGGGGGGCTCTACAGTGGTGGGGGGGCCTCTACAGTGGGGGCCTCTTCAGTGGTGGGGGGCCTCTACAATGGTGGGGGGCCTCTACAGTGGGGGGCCTCTACAGTGGTGGGGGGGCCTCTACAGTGGTGGGGCCTCTACAGTGGTGGGGCCTCTACAGTGGTGGGGGGCCTCTACAGTGGTGGGGGGGCCTCTAAAGTGGGGGGGCCTCTACAGTGGCGGGGGTGCCTCTACAGCGGTGGGGGGGCCTCTACAGTGGTGGGGCCTCTACAGTGGTGGGGCCTCTACAGTGGTGGGGGCCTCTACAGTGGTGGGGGGGCCTCTACAGTGGTGGGGCCTCTACAGTGGTGGGGCCTCTACAGTGGTGGGGGGCCTCTACAGTGGTGGGGGGGCCTCTACAGTGGTGGGGGGGCCTCTACAGTGGTGGGGCCTCTACAGTGGTGGGGGGGCCTCTACAGTGGTGGGGGGCCTCTACAGTCGTAATATTGCTCTACAGTGTAATATTGCTTAAGTATAGGTATAGTTTATGTAAGTATGTTTAGAACTACAGTTCTATACGGGACGGGGCGGGACGGCACTAAAGTGGTTCTCCTCCTACCTCACCGACCGGACCTACCAGGTTTCCTGGAAAGGTCTGCTATCATCCCCCCGAACCCTCCAAACTGGGGTCCCACAGGGATCTGTACTTGGTCCCCTCCTTTTCTCACTGTACACCAAATCCCTTGGCACTATCATCTCTGCTCACAATATATCCTATCACTTCTATGCCGATGACACACAACTGTTTCTATCCTTCCCCCCCTCTGCCACTCAGGTGGAAGAGCGCATCACTGCATGCCTGGCTGACATCTCACAGTGGATGTCATCCAACCACCTCAAGCTGAACCCAGACAAGACTGAGCTTCTGTTCTTCCCAGCTAAGTCCTGCCCTATGTGGGAGCTAACTATTTCCGTAGACAACGCCCTGGTAACGTCTGTCCCAACAGCCAGGAACCTTGGTGTTGTCCTGGACAGTCAGCTCTCGTTTAAAACTCACATCACAGCTGTCACTCGATCCTGTAGGTTCACACTCTATAACATACGACGAATTAGACCGTTCCTCACCCAGGAATCAGCCCAGCTCCTAATCCAGACAACAGTCTTGGCAAAACTTGACTATTGTAATTCGCTCCTTACTGGCCTACCGGCATGTGCACTTAAGCCTTTCCAACTGATCCAAAATGCCGCAGCTCGCTTGATCTTCAACCAGCCAAAATTCTCAAATGTCTCCCCCCCGCTCCGCTCCCTGCACTGGCTCGCGGTCGCTGCCCGCACAGAATACAAAACTCTGATGCTGGCATTCAAAGCAACCAAAGGTACATATCTTGCAAGCATGATTGAACCCTACAAACCCTCCCGCGCACTCAGATCAGCCAACGCAGGAAAGCTGGAAGTACCCTCACTAAAAACGCCGGGACAACGCTCCACACGTCCCAAACTCTTCTCCCTTCTGGCCCCAAAACTGTGGAATGCACTTCCCGTTGCAATCAGAACTGCAGCATAACTCCCCGATCTTCCGCCGTAGTCTGAAAACCCACCTTTTCAGACTCCATCATGGCCCATAGCACTTACCCTACCCCCTTAGACAGCACTTTTTAGACTTAGATAGCATTTGAAACAGACTTATAGCATGTCATGTAGACAGCACAATAATTGCATTGTATGTAGTCATAGCACCTCATAGTACATACAGTATGTATAGCATAGTATAGTATATATGTATAGTGTCATTATATAGATATGTTCTAGTTACGTTCTTAGCTTACGCATGTTTCATGATAAATGCATTTATGTGATGTTTTCCCATGCTTTTGTTCTTGCCTAATATAAATCGCTCTGGATTAAGAGTTGTAAATTGTAAATTGTATAGAACTAACCTTACATCTATAGGTATAGTTTATGTAAGTATGTATATAACTATAGTTTATAGAACTAACCTTACATCCGTACTCTCCGGTCTTTCCAGGTGAAAGGATGATTTCCCCTGTCGGAATCAACTGGATCTTCAATTCCATCATCATGTCTGTCTGTCTGTCTGTCTGTCTGTCTGTCTGTCTGTCTGTCTGTCTGTCTGTCTGTCTGTCTGTCTGTCTGTCCAGTCAGTATGTCGTGTCGATCAGGAAAGATAAAAAAAAGAAAGTGGATTAATTGTCATACAAATAATAATATGCGATTATTAACGATGTATTAATAATACTTCAATCAATCAATCAATCAATCAATCAATCAATCAATCAATCTACAAGCCTACATGGTGACACGTTGTAAGCTTGTAGATCAGCCGTTAGATTTCTGCTATTCTTTAAATTCAAACAACCAATCAGAGCGCTCGTTACATTCTATGTTCTTATATTCAGTCTTAAAGTCAAACAGCTGACAGTAAGAAGCATTCTGATAGGCCAAACATTTCCGTATGGATACATGCTGTAAAGGTTAATAGATTATATTTATTTATGTATGTAATGTAAATCAGTGGTTCCCAAAGTGGGGTCCGGGGACCCCCAGGGGTCCTTGAGGGAGTTCCAGGGGGTCCCCGACCACCCCCCTGGAAATCTGTTTCCAAACTATCATTTCAGTTTGGAACCAAATGGACCCTTGGGTCAACATACAGTAAACTGGGGTCCCAGAGGTAGAAATGGGGGTCCGTAGCCTAATGCAGGTCAAACTGGGGGTCTGTAGACCTAATGCAGGTCAAACTGGGGGTCCGTAGCCTAATGCAGGTCAAACTGGGGGTCTGTAGACCTAATGCAGGTCAAACTGGGGGTCCGTAGCCTAATGCAGGTCAAACTGGGGGTCCGTAGCCTAATGCAGGTCAAACTGGGGGTCTGTAGACCTAATGCAGGTCAAACTGGGGGTCTGTAGCCTAATGCAGGTCAAACTGGGGGTCTGTAGACTAATGCAGGTCAAACTGGAGGTCTGTAGACCTAATGCAGGTCAAACTGGGGGTCTGTAGACTAATGCAGGTCAAACTGAGGGTCTGTAGACTAATGCAGGTCAAACTGGGGGTCTGTAGACTAATGCAGGTCAAACTGGGGGTCTGTAGACCTAATGCAGGTCAAACTGGGGGGTCTGTAGACTAATGCAGGTCAAACTGGGGGTCTGTAGACTAATGCAGGTCAAACTGGGGAGTCTGTAGACTAATGCATGTCAAACTGGGGGTCTGTAGACCTAATGCAGGTCAGACTGGGGGTCTGTAGACTAATGCAGGTCAAACTGGGGGTCTGTAGACTAATGCAGGTCAAACTGGGGGTCTGTAGACTAATGCAGGTCAAACTGGGGGTCTGTAGACTAATGCAGGTCAAACTGGGAGTCTGTAGACCTAATGCAGGTCAAACTGGGGGGTCTGTAGACTAATGCAGGTCAAACTGGGGGTCTGTAGACCTAATGCAGGTCAAACTGGGGGGTCTGTAGACTAATGCAGGTCAAACTGGGGGTCTGTAGACTAATGCAGGTCAAACTGGGGAGTCTGTAGACTAATGCATGTCAAACTGGGGGTCTATAGACCTAATGCAGGTCAAACTGGGGGTCTGTAGACTAATGCAGGTCAAACTGGGGGTCTGTAGACTAATGCAGGTCAAACTGGGGGTCTGTAGACTAATGCAGGTCAAACTGGAGGTCTGTAGACTAATGCATGTCAAACTGGGGGTCTGTAGACTAATGCAGGTCAAACTGGAGGTCTGTAGACCTAATGCATGTCAAACTGGGGGTCTGTAG
>NW_027637067.1:0-60000 GCF_951216825.1 Electrona antarctica | reverse complement strand
TCTGTGTCCCTGTGTCTCTGTGTCTCTGTGTCTCTGTGTCCCTGTGTCTCTGTGTCCCTGTGTCTCTGTGTCCCTGTGTCTCTGTGTCCCTGTGTCTCTGTGTCCCTGTGTCTCTGTGTCTCTGTGTCTCTGTGTCCCTGTGTCTCTGTGTCTCTGTGTCCCTGTGTCTCTGTGTCCCTGTGTCTCTGTGTCCCTGTGTCTCTGTGTCCCTGTGTCTCTGTGTCCCTGTGTCTCTGTGTCTCTGTGTCTCTGTGTCCCTGTGTCTCTGTGTCCCTGTGTCTCTGTGTCCCTGTGTCTCTGTGTCCCTGTGTCTCTGTGTCCCTGTGTCTCTGTGTCTCTGTGTCTCTGTGTCCCTGTGTCTCTGTGTCTCTGTGTCCCTGTGTCTCTGTGTCTCTGTGTCTCTGTGTCTCTGTGTCCCTGTGTCTCTGTGTCTCTGTGTCCCTGTGTCTCTGTGTCTCTGTGTCTCTGTGTCTCTGTGTCCCTGTGTCTCTGTGTCTCTGTGTCCCTGTGTCTCTGTGTCTCTGTGTCTCTGTGTCTCTGTGTCCCTGTGTCCCTGTGTCTCTGTGTCCCTGTGTCCCTGTGTCTCTGTGTCCCTGTGTCCCTGTGTCTCTGTGTCTCTGTGTCCCTGTGTCTCTGTGTCTCTGTGTCTCTGTGTCCCTGTGTCCCTGTGTCTCTGTGTCCCTGTGTCCCTGTGTCTCTGTGTCCCTGTGTCCCTGTGTCTCTGTGTCTCTGTGTCTCTGTGTCCCTGTGTCCCTGTGTCTCTGTGTCTCTGTGTCCCTGTGTCTCTGTGTCTCTGTGTCCCTGTGTCTCTGTGTCTCTGTGTCCCTGTGTCTCTGTGTCCCTGTGTCCCTGTGTCTCTGTGTCTCTGTGTCTCTGTGTCCCTGTGTCTCTGTGTCTCTGTGTCCCTGTGTCTCTGTGTCCCTGTGTCCCTGTGTCTCTGTGTCTCTGTGTCCCTGTGTCTCTGTGTCTCTGTGTCCCTGTGTCTCTGTGTCCCTGTGTCTCTGTGTCTCTGTGTCCCTGTGTCTCTGTGTCTCTGTGTCCCTGTGTCCCTGTGTCTCTGTGTCTCTGTGTCTCTGTGTCCCTGTGTCCCTGTGTCTCTGTGTCTCTGTGTCTCTGTGTCTCTGACTCAGAGCACTGAGTTCACAGCGCTGTGAGCTTGTAGATCTGCTATTTCTCAATAGCTAAAGTATAACATAATGCCTAAAACCTCATGTTTCTATGTCAGTGGTTCTCAGTATTTCATGTCAAGGACCCCAAAAATTATATGAAATTGGCCGCCGACCCCCATCTGCACATATTCACGATTTTTCAAAAATAGCAGACCTACAAGTTCACAGCGCGGCCGCGCTGTGTGATAGAGGGGTCAAGAATGAACGAAAGTTCCTGGGTGGACCCCCTGAAGGACCCCTGGACCCAAGGACCCCTGGGGGTTCCCGGACCCCCTGGAACCCCCTGAAGGACCCTCTGGACCCCCCTGAAGGACCCCTGGGGGTTCCCGGACCCCTTGGAACCCCCTGAAGGACCCCTGGACCCCCCTGAAGGACCCCTGGGGGTTCCCGGACCCCCTGGAACCCCCTGAAGGACCCCTGGACCCCCCTGAAGGACCCCTGGGGGTCCCCGGCACCACCTCAGTGCATCTTGACAAACTCACCCAAACCTACATAGAAATAAATCCAGATAAACTTCTCTCATGAATAAACATTTATTTGATGTTATGGTTTCAGAAATGCTTCAGAGCATTAGGAATATAAAATGTGGATCTGCTTATGAAACTCTAGACATTTACAATGTACTTTTATACATCAATACTGTACAAGAACATTAAATACAGTATGTAAAACTGGTCCATTTGTTTTTTAACAAATCTAAATCACCATAGATCAAATATCTATGTAAAATGACCCCAAAACTGTTTTTAAAGTGAAATATCCCTTTAAGAAAGGTGTGCTCTCTCCCTCTCTCCCCCCCTCCCCCCCCCCTCTCTCTCCCTCTCTCTCCCTCCCCCCCCCCCTCTCTCTCTCTATCTCTCCCTCCCTCTATCTCTCTCTCTCTCTCCCTCCTCTATTCCCTCCTCTATTCCCTCCTCTATTCCCTCTTCTATTCCCTCTCTCTCTCTGATCAGAGACATTGTCTGTCCTCACAAAGACACACTGAGGAGGGGAAGGAGGAGGAACTATAAAGCCCAAACCCAGGGTAGAGAGCTTCAGTGAATGTGCTCTGGAAGGTGTAAATGTGTCTCAGTGAGTCAGAGGACACTTCATAGAAGGACAGAGTCCCTGCAGGGCAGTCTAGATACACTGCTACTCTGTAGACAGGCTCACCCGTCTCATCCACTGCTCTGCTGGAGTCAGAGGGAACAACAGGGAGGTGAGTCCTCCTACTATTGTGATAGACATAGTACCTGCCTAGACCACAGACCAGACTCCAGGAATGATCATTGCCTCCAAGCCAACTACCCTCTCCTCTCCTGCTGATTGCTCTGTAAGCCCCTCCTATCACAACCCCTCCACTCCACTCTACCTCCCACAAGTAACGGCCTCCAGACAGACCTTCTGAACACAGAACCTGTCTAACATCACCATCACCAAATCTATCAGGGTGGTCAGCGTATGACTGAAGCTCCTCCCCCTTTGACCTTGTGACCTTCCTGTTGTCGTCAGACAGACAGAGTGTTCTGCTTGCTGTGTTTGGGTCCAGAGTGAGACGATGGGAATCTGATGAGAAAACAATACAGTAAAAAACATTAAATATTAAACATATTTACCTGTCTCACCCTCCTCCACCCCAGCTACCATCTGTCTCACCCTCCTCCACCACAGGTACCCCCTGTCTCACTCTCCTCCGCCCCAGGTACCACCTGTCTCACCCTCCTCCACCCCAGCTACCACCTGTCTCACCCTCCTCCACCACAGGTACCCCCTGTCTCACTCTCCTCCACCCCAGGTACCACCTGTCTCACCCTCCTCCACCACAACTACCACCTGTCTCACCCTCCTCCACCCCAGATACCACCTGTCTCACCCTCCACCACAGGTACCCCCTGTCTCACCCTCCTCCACCCCAGGTACCCCCTGTCTCACCCTCCTCCACCACAGATACCACCTGTCTCACCCTCCACCACAGCTACCCCCTGTCTCACCCTCCTCCACCACAACTACCACCTGTCTCACCCTCCTCCACCCCAGCTACCACCTGTCTCACCCTCCTCCACCCCAGATACCACCTGTCTCACCCTCCACCACAGGTACCCCCTGTCTCACCCTCCTCCACCCCAGATACCACCTGTCTCACCCTCCAACACAGCTACCCCCTGTCTCACCCTCCTCCACCACAACTACCACCTGTCTCACCCTCCTCCACCCCAGCTACCACCTGTCTCACCCTCCTCCACCCCAGATACCACCTGTCTCACCCTCCACCCCAGCTACCCCGTCTCACCCTCCTCCACCCCAGGTACCTCCTGTCTCACCCTCCACCCCAGCTACCCCGTCTCACCCTCCTCCACCCCAGCTACCCCCTGTCTCACCCTCCACCACAGCCACCCCGTCTCACCCTCCACCACCCCAGCTACTTCCTGTCTCACCCTCCACCACCCCAGCTACCACCTGTCTCACCCTCCTCCACCCCAGCTACCACCTGTCTCACCCTCCTCCACCCCAGATACCACCTGTCTCACCCTCCTCCACCCCAGCTACCCCCTGTCTCACCCTCCTCCAC
The DNA here is from genome assembly GCF_951216825.1 of Electrona antarctica. Classification (NCBI taxonomy): domain Eukaryota; kingdom Metazoa; phylum Chordata; class Actinopteri; order Myctophiformes; family Myctophidae; genus Electrona; species Electrona antarctica. Next base: position 56,283 of record NW_027637067.1, on the reverse strand, counting down.
CCCAGCTACCACCTGTCTCACCCTCCTCCACCCCAGCTACCACCTGTCTCACCCTCCTCCACCCCAGCTACCCCCTGTCTCACCCTCTTCCACCCCAGCTACCACCTGTCTCACCCTCCACCACCCCAGCTACCACCTGTCTCACCCTCCTCCACCCCAGCTACCACCTGTCTCACCCTCCTCCACCCCAGATACCACCTGTCTCACGCTCCTCCACCCCATCTACCCCCTGTCTCACCCTCCTCCACCCCAGCTACCACCTGTCTCACCCTCCTCCACCCCAGCTAACACCTGTCTCACCCTCCTCCACCCCAGCTACCACCTGTCTCACCCTCCTCCACCCCAGCTACCCCCTTCATCACTCTCCTCCACCCCAGCTACCACCTGTCTCACCCTCCTCCACCCCAGCTACCCCCTTCATCACTCTCCTCCACCCCAGCTACCACCTGTCTCACCCTCATCCACCCCAGCTACCCCCTGTCTCACCCTCCTCCACCCCAGCTACCACCTGTCTCACCCTCCTCCACCCCAGCTACCACCTGTCTCACCCTCCTCCACCCCAGCTACCACCTGTCTCACCCTCCTCCACCCCAGCTACCACCTGTCTCACCCTCCTCCACCCCAGCTACCTCCTGTCTCACCCTCCTCCACCCCAGCTACCTCCTGTCTCACCCTCCTCCACCCCAGCTACCACCTGTCTCACCCTCCTCCACCCCAGCTACCTCCTGTCTCACCCTCCTCCACCCCAGCTACAACCTGTCTCTGCTAGACCCCTGGGAGATGGAGTCTATCCCTGTTACAATTAGGGTTGGGATTCGTTAGGATTTTAACGGTTCCGGATCCTTCCCGGATCCCTCTTAACGGTTCCGGTTCCTAACGGTTCCCTTAACGGATCCTAATATTATTTTTTTCCCCTTTTCTTCTGACATAGATTATGCTTATATTATAACTACCCTAACCAAGTACATAATAAACACAAATTCATGAATTAAATAATTGAAAATGCACTTTACAATTATGAGGTGGCACTATTATTTAAACTTCACCACCACCAGCTAGCCACCACAACAAAAATTATCATTGTTGCAATTTGTACTGTATATTAAATATACAGTACACATTGCAATGATGATATTGTTGTGGTGACAAATGTTGTCTTTAATGTTCAGATTAATTTAATATGAAGGACCCCTTACGAAGGATCCTTTTTTGGATTATAAAATCCTCTTAGCAGACCTTGTATTGAACTGTAGGCTACGTTCCTGTGCTTTTTTCTGCAAACTGTTTATAAAGTAATCAATCTATGGAGGTATATGCACCTAAATGCTGGGCTCTCAACAGTCACGTGATTAATTTAGAGCCAAATCAAAAGCAGTTGAGTTGCTTATAAGTTGTAAAAATAAGTGCAGACAAATTGATTTGGCTCTATAGTTAACGCGATTCATAAAATATCAGACGGAAAGACGTCGAGTCATTGGCGTTCTAAATATACACCATTATCAACAGTTGTACAATACGCCTAATGAAAAGCTCTGTAGACGTTAGTAGTTTTTATTTTCTATTACGGTGGTTAGAGTGGGTGACAATGTTATCACACGTAAAGATGAAATTACCTACCTAGGTTCCATCCTGGAGGCTAATCTTTCCGGTGATAAAATGGCCACCAACGTAATCAAAAAAGTCAACCAAAGAACAAGATTCCTTTACAGGATCTCCTCACTGGTCGACAAAAACACATTGAAGACCTTAACAGGAGCCCTTGTACAAGGCTTCTTTGACTATGCATGCACCTCCTGGTACCACAGCACCTCAAAGGCCCTTAAAACTAGGCTCCAGACCTCCCAAAACAAACTGGTCAGGCTCCTACTTGGCCTCACCCCCCGAAACCACCTCACCCCTGCCCACTTTGACAGACTGGCATGGCTTAGGGTCGGCGACAGAGTACAGCATCTTGCAATGGGTCTGGTCCACAAGATTCGATACTCCACCAAGATACCCATGTACCTGTGTAGATACTTCCTTAATGTTAACGAAGTCCACACCCACAACACCAGAGGGAGTGCAACGAACCATGTTCAACCCAGATTCGCCACAAACAAGGGACTAAATTATTTTCGCTCCTATGCCACCAAAATGTGGAACGCCCTACCAACAGTCATTAAGACATGCGAATCCCTTGACTCCTTCAAAACCGCTCTCAAAGGGCACCTACGGATGGCTGCAATTCGAAACTGGCCCCCGTAAAATCTGAATCCCCCCCCACCGCCCCCCCCTTTTTCCCCTCACTGTATATGTTTCTTTTCCCTTTTTACCTCCATTATGATGAATTCCTGTACTGTTCTTTGTCTATATAGAAGTGTCTATTTGTACGTCTCTAAATGTTTTGATGAATTGAACATGGTGGACCCTGTTGTAAACAAGTGTAATGCTTAATTGGGTCGTCCACTCACAGTTAACAGCCTTTGTATTGAGTTTGTGCTTGAAATGTACTGTAATTCTGCAAACTGTTAATACAATTTTCAATCAATCAATCAATCAATGGGAGAGTGAACGTGAACACAGCTTCTGAACCATTCCTTAACTCCATGGTCACTGAACTAAATACTGGACCCAATCATCACAAGGCACACAATATTTACAAGATATTCATAGTAAAATGGCTTCTTTTAGCGAGACAAATCAGGAGAAAATCTACTTTGTTAATGACATTTCTTTATACCAGCAACAAACTCTTGCGAGATTTGAGATGAGTCCGGAAGCCTCTCTCTGTCCATCTGCAATTTCACAGACAACACATAGGGGGCTCTGACCCCATATTTAAGATGAGAATATGTGAATATTATAATGTGAAATGAATGGACATATTTAAAACGATTAGAAATTATCATTATGTTCCCAAATTAGAGCTGGCATACTTGGTCTGCATATTGAGACAGGCAGATATGTAGGCACGGTTGAGGAGGATAGATTATGTAGTCTATGTGATCTAAAGGAAATTGAAAATGAAAAGCATTTAGTTTTTTATTGTCCATTCTACAACTCTATTAGGGAGATAGATCCAAATCATGAATTTATATGGTTGGAGTACTTCGAGAAACTAAAACGACAAAAGCACACCTTGTCAGTTGTTTTCAATGTACTTTGTTAAATGACTTGTCAGTGTTGTTGTCTTCTTCTTCTATCGGGTTTCATGGCGGTTGGCAAACGTAAATGGTACATTACCGCCACCTACTAGACTGAGTGTGGAAACAGTGTTGTTGTCAGGGGGGGAGGGTGGAGGTCGGGGAGAAGCAAACCACGCCTACTATATTTAGGAGACCATTTGTAGGCTTTGTGTACCATTTCGCCTCTAGTGGCTCCAATGAAGTTAGGCCATCTTCATACATAAACCATCTTTGGTATAGAGACACACGGGGACTACAAATGTCACGCCCCCAAATGAGACAGCGGCCCCACTTCTGGTCCGTTTCAACGGTGTACTGCAGCTGCCAATGCAATCCCTATGAGAGGCATCATGAAATACCCTCATTTCACTGGTTCATTACTGAGGCTGTAGCGATTTTTTTTTGTGTTCTAATAAAGTGTCCCATATATTTGATTTGTCCTTTTCAATGTCACATACCTGCCATCTCAATATACATCCCACAATGTAGGTTACTATAATATACTCCATCAGTTTGTGAAAAGTGCTAGCATTGTAAATCTCAAGTCAAAGTGGTCGCACGGTATATACGTCACGGATGCATCCCTTGAGGTTTTCAATACCCAGATACAGTATATTTGTTGTATTTCGTTTTATATGCTTGTATTTGTTGAAAATGATCTAAACAGCATCTTGCAAGACTATTATTAATACTCATCTGGAGAAATCACTAGGTAGTTGAAAATGTCAGGATGTCACTCTTCCATTTAGCTGGGTTATTTTCCCATGCAACTATTCAGCAAAGTTAAGTTAATTATATAACAAGTTGACAGCGGTAAAACACACCGTCGGAGCTCCGTGGTAGGTAGAACATATATAGTAAGCCCGTGACAAGGTTGTATGTTCAAAATATAGACATGAATAACAAAGTCAGTCGGCGCTCGTAGCCTCGTAAAGGCAGTGACGTCCCTTAAAAGCGACAGGTTCTCTGTCTGCCGTCTCCCCTCTGCTCCGTTAACATTATGGTACTATGGGTAACTCATTCAAGTGGTAAATTAAATGTGAAATACATCCTCTATTGAGAAAACAACAATATATGTTGACACTTCATACATTTGGAAACATATTTTTATTCAAATCAATATAGTCTTCAGTTCATTTCATCTTATTTTAAAAGTAGGCTTTTTTGATTGATTGATCATTTTATTAGACAATAAGTTGCAAAACAGTACAGGTATAGTACAGGGTACAGTACAGTACAGGGTACAGTACAGTACAGGGTACAGTACAGGGTACAGTACAGTACAGGGTACAGTACAGGTATAGTACAGGGTACAGTACAGTACAGGGTACAGTACAGTACAGGGTACAGTACATTACATTACATTACATTACAGTCATTTAGCAGACGCTTTTATCCAAAGCGACTTACAATAAGTGTATTCAACATAGGTAGGGAACAAAAACTACTAATCACCAGAAGTCTTTAGTGCATTTTCTGCAAAAACAAGCAACCAAGAGTATACCTAGCGCTAAGGTAAAAGTGCAATATATCAGCTACCTATTTCCTTAACCGGATGAGACAAAATAGCTAAATCAAATGAGCATGAGCTAAAACAATTAAGTGTATCGACTAAACAAGATCCAATAAACAATACAACAATAGAAAACAAACGTTCGTACAACTAGTTAACAACAAGTAGGTCAGGCAGAGAGGAAGGGTAGTGTTTCCTGAAGAGGTGGGTTTTCAACAGTACAGGTATAGTACAGGGTACAGTACAGGGTACAGTACAGTACAGGGTACAGTACAGGTATAGTACAGGGTACAGTACAGGGTACAGTACAGTACAGGGTACAGTACAGTACAGGGTACAGTACAGGTATAGTACAGGGTACAGTACAGGGTACAGTACAGTACAGGGTACAGTACAGTACAGGGTACAGTACAGTACAGGGTACAGTACAGGGTACAGTACAGGGTACAGTACAGGGTACAGTACAGGGTACAGTACAGTACAGGGTACAGTAACGCACATTGGTCCAAAAGGACATCACCGAAGAAAGACCTTGCGGTCTTGTTTCCATCCGGGTCCCATGCATGCATTCACAACAACATCAACAATAACAACAACAACAATTTAAATATCTCAACAAGACATTAAATCTATGTACGGGTTGGAATAGAAATTAATTGGAGAGGGGGGAATAGAGTTATGGCTTCTGTTAATCGGATGACAGTGACAGGTGCATTTTCAGTCCTTTCTTAAAGGAAACTAGTGATTTGTTAGTTTTAAGGGAAGGGGGCAAGGCATTCCACACCTGAGTGGCAGTGTTGTGGAAGGTGAATTTACCCATATTTGTTCTAAAGATTGGTGGTACCAGATCATTATTCACACTCCCTCTAGTGTTGTGGCTGTGGGAGTTGCTTACCTTATTTAGGTAATCAGTTAAGTAAATGGGCACTGATGGCAGATCTGCATTTACAATTTTGAAAGTCAGTCCCATTTTCAATTGCTTGACTCTGTCTTCTACCCGGAGCCAACCTATGTTATCAAAATGTGTTACAAACAGGTGGGTCATGGGACCTAGGCCTAAAATAAGTCGGATTAGTTTGTTTTGGGAGGTCTGGAGCTTAGTTTTTTGTGCCATTGAGATGCTAGAGAACCAGGAGGTGCAAGCATAGTCAAACAAGGGCTGAATAAGAGCTCCAGCTAATGTCCTGAGAGCTCTCTTGTTAACAAAGGAGGAGATTCTCCCCAAGAATCTTGTCCTTTGATTTACTCTTATGATTGCTCTTGTTGCCATGCCCTCACCCGTCAGTTTATTGTCCAGGATACAGCCCAGATATGTAACCTCTTCTTTGCTAGAGATCAATATGTCATCAACTCTGACCTTGAATTCATCTACATTTACCCTACTGAGGGAATGGTTAGACCCAAAAAGAATGGCCTCTGTTTTACCAAGATGTAATGAAAGTTTGTTATCATTAAGCCAAGTTCTGATTTTGGTTAACTACAGTTGAATTTCAATGGACTTCTATGGGCTGGCCTGCAGTACACCGTGCCAAGGACGCTGTCTCATTTGGGGGCGTGAAATGTGTAGTCCCCGTGTGTCTCTATAGGGCCAGTGCATAGGGAGGAGTTTCACTCAGAACAGGTTATTCTGGTTGCCATTTTCCGCCTACCAGTAGGCTAGTAGGGTGTCAGATGACAAAATAACATAACCTTCTGCAACATTCCCAAACACATGCTCTGCTCTCTACCTGTCCTCAAACGAGCATGACAGTGTAATCAAAGTAATAATGGTCAGATCGCATACAGACAGATTATTTATTTACTGCGGAGAGAACACATGTTTGACTGACCACTCGTGGTGTTTTCCCCCTCTCCCTGGTTCCGTAAGGATATGTCCACATGTCGCCTCTCCCTGGTTCCGTAAGGATATGTCCACATGTCTCCTCTCCCTGGTTCCGTAAGGATATGTCCACATGTCTCCTCTCCCTGGTTCCGTAAGGATATGTCCACATGTCGCCTCTCCCTGGTTCCGTAAGGATATGTCCACATGTCGCCTCTCCCTGGTTCCGTAAGGATATGTCCACATGTCTCCTCTCCCTGGTTCCGTAAGGATATGTCCACATGTCGCCTCTCCCTGGTTCCGTAAGGATATGTCCACATGTCTCCTCTCCCTGGTTCCGTAAGGATATGTCCACATGTCTCCTCTCCCTGGTTCCGTAAGGATATGTCCACATGTCTCCTCTCCCTGGTTCCGTAAGGATATGTCCACATGTCTCCTCTCCCTGGTTCCGTAAGGATATGTCCACATGTCTCCTCTCCCTGGTTCCGTAAGGATATGTCCACATGTCTTCTCGTCAAGTAAGATGTAAACATTGAAACTGTTTTGACGTGAGGGGAGGGGAGGGGAGGGGAGGGGAGGGGAGGCGGATGTCAGATCAGAACAGCCAAACATTTTTGCGAATAATAATAATACCACCGTCGATCCAGAGCCATAGAGTAGAAGAGTTGTAACATGTCAAAAAAAGCAAACTTACGAACTACAGACTGGCAGCCAAGTAGCCTAGCATCCTACTAGCCTACATGTAGGCAGGAAGATAGAACTACAGACTGGCAGCCTAGTAGCCTAGCATCCTACTAGCCTACATGTAGGCAGGAAGATGGAACTACAGACTGGCAGCCTAGTAGCCTAGCATCCTACTAGCCTACATGTAGGCAGGAAGATAGAACTACAGACTGGCAGCCTAGTAGCCTAGCATCCTACTAGCCTACATGTAGGCAGGAAGATGGAACTACAGACTGGCAGCCTAGTAGCCTAGCATCCTACTAGCCTACATGTAGGCAGGAAGATGGAACTACAGACTGGCAGCCTAGTAGCCTAGCATCCTACTAGCCTACATGTAGGCAGGAAGATGGAACTACAGACTGGCAGCCTAGTAGCCTAGCATCCTACTAGCCTACATGTAGGCAGGAAGATGGCGCCCAAATAAGCCAAAATCCTACCGAACGCGTCACTATGCTCCCCCTATAGGGCCAGTGCATAGGGAGGAACAGGTTATTCTGGTTGCCATTTTTCCAGCCTCACTGTGGAGACATATACCATTGTATACAATTAAATAAACACTGTATGGTTTGGGTGTCAGATGACAAAATACATAACCTTCAGCAACATTCCCAAACACATGTAGCTACTGACTGTTCTCAGTGTTTCCCTGTAGGAACACATGTACCTACTGACTGTTCTCAGTGTTTCCCTGTAGGAACACATGTACCTACTGACTGTTCTCAGTGTTTCCCTGTAGGACCTACTGACTGTTCTCAGTGTTTCCCTGTAGGAACACATGTAGCTACTGACTGTTCTCAGTGTTTCCCTGTAGGAACACATGTAGCTACTGACTGTTCTCAGTGTTTAGTGGCAGCGGTGGCCGAACGGATAGCGGCGCGGTCTAGATACCGGAAGGTTCCCAGTTCGAACCAGCCGTCCGACACGTTAAAATTACCACCGCTGAAATGCCCTTGAACAAGGCATCAACCACTACGATGAAATGTGTTCTATGAGCAGGGCCTGGCTGGAAACAAGTTCTTGAGCTTAGCCCAGATACCCTGGGTAAATATAGATTTCATTTCATTTCATTTCATTTTCCCTGTAGGAACACATGTAGCCTACTGACTGTTCTCAGTGTTTCCCTGTAGGAACACATGTAGCTACTGACTGTTCTCAGTGTTTCCCTGTAGGAACACATGTAGCTACTGACTGTTCTCAGTGTTTCCCTGTAGGAACACATGTACCTACTGACTGTTCTCAGTGTTTCCCTGTAGGAACACATGTAGCCTACTGACTGTTCTCAGTGTTTCCCTGTAGGAACACATGTAGCTACTGACTGTTCTCAGTGTTTCCCTGTAGGAACACATGTAGCTACTGACTGTTCTCAGTGTTTCCCTGTAGGAACACATGTAGCCTACTGACTGTTCTCAGTGTTTCCCTGTAGGAACACATGTAGCTACTGACTGTTCTCAGTGTTTCCCTGTAGGAACACATGTAGCCTACTGACTGTTCTCAGTGTTTCCCTGTAGGACCTACTGACTGTTCTCAGTGTTTCCCTGTAGGAACACATGTAGCTACTGACTGTTCTCAGTGTTTCCCTGTAGGAACACATGTAGCTACTGACTGTTCTCAGTGTTTCCCTGTAGGAACACATGTAGCTACTGACTGTTCTCAGTGTTTCCCTGTAGGAACACATGTAGCTACTGACTATTCTCAGTGTTTCCCTGTAGGAACACACTGACTGTTCTCAGTGTTTCCCTGTAGGAACACACTGACTGTTCTCAGTGTTTCCCTGTAGGAAAACACTGTAGGAGTTTTAAAGTTGTCGGCGAGTCATCAGATCGTTGTGCATTTCACACTGCAGGAGTCTTTTTTTTAAATTGGCTGTCGATCGCCGACCAGGGATCACACACTGCAAGAGTTCACCAAGATGCGATCCAGACCCTACATTATCTAGGCAGCGGCTACATCATTTGTTTTTTTATTCCAATTCATTTTGACATGCACGTGCAGGATGCCGTGATACAAGCGCCAGATCCACACAGGGCGCATCTCTCTCTCTCTCTCTCTCTCTCTCTCTCTGAGAGAGGGAGGTAGGTACTACACGTGCACGGCACGCCATGACGCCACACACACAGGAATCGCCAGGCTACACAGGGCGACATGTTTGTGATAGCGCTATAGCGAGACAGGACGTTATAATCTTGAGTTTCATTAAATAACTCTGTCTCTCTCCGCACGCACACACACACACACACACACACACACACACACACACACACACACACACACACACACACACACACACACACACACACACACACACACACACACACACACACACACACACACACACACAAGGTCCAAAAGTTTGCTCTGCACTGTTGAATCCGATGCGGTTGTATCAACATTATTCAAGTGAAATGCATAACGGCAATATTGGGCTAATATAGGCTACCTACCAATATGTACGACACAGGGATTTACCGACGGGATGAAGGTTATACAGGTATATATATCTGATCATCTATACAGTCGACAGACAGACAGACAGATAGACAGCAGTGCTGTGAGCAGTGTGCTCTCATCGCCAGTTCGAATCAGCGGTCCGACACGTTACAATTACCACCGCTGAAGTGCCCTTGAACAAGGCATTGAACCACTACGATGAAATGTTCTATGAGCAGGGCCTGGCTGGAAACAAGTTCTTGAGCTTAGCCCAGATACCCTGGGTAAATATAGTAATCATTTCATTTCATTTCATTTCATTGGCTGTAATACAGGCCTTATCGGGGCGCAGTCGCAACCCAGTTCATACTGTCTGATGTCCAGTCAACCCAGTTCATACTGTATGATGTCCAGTCAACCCAGTTCATACTGTATGATGTCCAGTCAACCCAGTTCATACTGTATGATGTCCAGTCAACCCAGTTCATACTGTATGATGTCCATCAACCCAGTTCATACTGTATGATGTCCAGTCAACCCAGTTCATACTGTATGATGTCCATCAACCCAGTTCATACTGTATGATATCCATCAACCCAGTTCATACTGTATGATGTCCAGTCAACCCAGTTCATACTGTATGATGTCCAGTCAACCCAGTTCATACTGTATGATGTCCAGTCAACCCAGTTCATACTGTATGATGTCCAGTCAACCCAGTTCATACTGTATGATGTCCATCAACCCAGTTCATACTGTATGATGTCCAGTCAACCCAGTTCATACTGTATGATGTCCATCAACCCAGTTCATACTGTATGATGTCCATCAACCCAGTTCATACTGTATGATGTCCATCAACCCAGTTTATACTGTATGATATCCAGTCAACCCAGTTCATACTGTATGATGTCCAGTCAACCCAGTTCATACTGTATGATGTCCATCAACCCAGTTCATACTGTATGATATCCATCAACCCAGTTCATACTGTATGATGTCCAGTCAACCCAGTTCATACTGTATGATATCCATCAACCCAGTTCATACTGTATGATATCCATCAACCCAGTTCATACTGTATGATGTCCAGTCAACCCAGTTCATACTGTATGATGTCCAGTCAACCCAGTTCATACTGTATGATGTCCATCAACCCAGTTCATACTGTATGATGTCCAGTCAACCCAGTTCATACTGTATGATGTCCATCAACCCAGTTCATACTGTATGATGTCCATCAACCCAGTTCATACTGTATGATGTCCAGTCAACCCAGTTCATACTGTATGATGTCCAGTCAACCCAGTTCATACTGTATGATGTCCATCAACCCAGTTCATACTGTATGATGTCCATCAACCCAGTTCATACTGTATGATGTCCATCAACCCAGTTCATACTGTATGATGTCCATCAACCCAGTTCATACTGTATGATGTCCAGTCAACCCAGTTCATACTGTATGATGCCCATCAACCCAGTTCATACTGTATGATATCCATCAACCCAGTTCATACTGTATGATGTCCATCAACCCAGTTCATACTGTATGATGTCCAGTCAACCCAGTTCATACTGTATGATGTCCATCAACCCAGTTCATACTGTATGATGTCCAGTCAACCCAGTTCATACTGTATGATGTCCATCAACCCAGTTCATACTGTATGATGTCCAGTCAACCCAGTTCATACTGTATGATGTCCATCAACCCAGTTCATACTGTATGATATCCATCAACCCAGTTCATACTGTATGATGTCCATCAACCCAGTTTATACTGTATGATATCCATCAACCCAGTTCATACTGTATGATGTCCAGTCAACCCAGTTTATACTGTATGATATCCATCAACCCAGTTCATACTGTATGATGTCCAGTCAACCCAGTTCATACTGTATGATATCCATCAACCCAGTTCATACTGTATGATGTCCATCAACCCAGTTTATACTGTATGATATCCATCAACCCAGTTTATACTGTATGATGTCCATCAACCCAGTTCATACTGTATGATGTCCAGTCAACCCAGTTCATACTGTATGATGTCCAGTCAACCCAGTTCATACTGTATGATGTCCATCAACCCAGTTCATACTGTATGATGTCCAGTCAACCCAGTTCATACTGTATGATATCCATCAACCCAGTTTATACTGTATGATATCCATCAACCCAGTTTATACTGTATGATGTCCATCAACCCAGTTCATACTGTATGATGTCCAGTCAACCCAGTTCATACTGTATGATGTCCATCAACCCAGTTCATACTGTACGATGTCCAGTCAACCCAGTTCATACTGTATGATGTCCATCAACCCAGTTCATACTGTATGATATCCATCAACCCAGTTCATACTGTATGATGTCCAGTCAACCCAGTTCATACTGTATGATATCCATCAACCCAGTTCATACTGTATGATATCCATCAACCCAGTTCATACTGTATGATGTCCAGTCAACCCAGTTCATACTGTATGATGTCCAGTCAACCCAGTTCATACTGTATGATGTCCATCAACCCAGTTCATACTGTATGATGTCCAGTCAACCCAGTTCATACTGTATGATGTCCATCAACCCAGTTCATACTGTATGATGTCCAGTCAACCCAGTTCATACTGTATGATGTCCATCAACCCAGTTCATACTGTATGATGTCCAGTCAACCCAGTTCATACTGTATGATGTCCATCAACCCAGTTCATACTGTATGATGTCCATCAACCCAGTTCATACTGTATGATGTCCAGTCAACCCAGTTCATACTGTATGATGTCCAGTCAACCCAGTTCATACTGTATGATGTCCATCAACCCAGTTCATACTGTATGATGTCCATCAACCCAGTTCATACTGTATGATGTCCAGTCAACCCAGTTCATACTGTATGATGTCCATCAACCCAGTTCATACTGTATGATGTCCATCAACCCAGTTCATACTGTATGATGTCCATCAACCCAGTTCACACTGTATGATGTCCATCAACCCAGTTCATACTGTATGATGTCCAGTCAACCCAGTTCATACTGTATGATATCCATCAACCCAGTTCATACTGTATGATGTCCATCAACCCAGTTCATACTGTATGATGTCCAGTCAACCCAGTTCATACTGTACGATGTCCAGTCAACCCAGTTCACACTGTATGATATCCAGTCAACCCAGTTCATACTGTATGATGTCCAGTCAACCCAGTTCATACTGTATGATGTCCATCAACCCAGTTCATACTGTACGATGTCCAGTCAACCCAGTTCACACTGTATGATGTCCATCAACCCAGTTCATACTGTATGATGTCCATCAACCCAGTTCATACTGTATGATGTCCAGTCAACCCAGTTCATACTGTATGATGTCCATCAACCCAGTTCATACTGTATGATGTCCATCAACCCAGTTCATACTGTATGATGTCCATCAACCCAGTTCATACTGTATGATGTCCATCAACCCAGTTCATACTGTATGATGTCCATCAACCCAGTTCATACTGTATGATGTCCAGTCAACCCAGTTCATACTGTATGATGTCCATCAACCCAGTTCATACTGTATGATGTCCAGTCAACCCAGTTCATACTGTATGATGTCCATCAACCCAGTTCATACTGTATGATATCCATCAACCCAGTTCATACTGTATGATGTCCATCAACCCAGTTCATACTGTATGATGTCCATCAACCCAGTTCATACTGTATGATGTCCATCAACCCAGTTCATACTGTATGATGTCCAGTCAACCCAGTTCATACTGTATGATGTCCATCAACCCAGTTCATACTGTATGATGTCCAGTCAACCCAGTTCATACTGTATGATGTCCATCAACCCAGTTCATACTGTATGATGTCCATCAACCCAGTTGATACTGTATGATGTCCAGTCAACCCAGTTCATACTGTATGATGTCCATCAACCCAGTTCATACTGTATGATGTCCATCAACCCAGTTCATACTGTATGATGTCCATCAACCCAGTTCATACTGTATGATGTCCATCAACCCAGTTCATACTGTATGATGTCCAGTCAACCCAGTTCATACTGTATGATGTCCATCAACCCAGTTGATACTGTATGATGTCCAGTCAACCCAGTTCATACTGTATGATGTCCATCAACCCAGTTCATACTGTATGATGTCCATCAACCCAGTTCATACTGTATGATGTCCATCAACCCAGTTCATACTGTATGATGTCCAGTCAACCCAGTTCATACTGTATGATGTCCATCAACCCAGTTCATACTGTATGATGTCCAGTCAACCCAGTTCATACTGTATGATGTCCATCAACCCAGTTCATACTGTATGATGTCCATCAACCCAGTTCATACTGTACGATGTCCATCAACCTGCAGTTCATACTGTCTGATGTCCATCAACCCAGTTCATACTGTATGATGTCCATCAACCCAGTTCATACTGTATGATGTCCATCAACCCAGTTCATACTGTATAGTATGATGTCCAGTCAACCCAGTTCATACTGTATAATGTCCATCAACCCAGTTCATACTGTATGATGTCCATCAACCCAGTTCATACTGTATGATGTCCATCAACCCAGTTCATACTGTATGATGTCCATCAACCCAGTTCATACTGTATGATGTCCAGTCAACCCAGTTCATACTGTATGATGTCCATCAACCCAGTTCATACTGTATGATGTCCAGTCAACCCAGTTCATACTGTATGATGTCCATCAACCCAGTTCATACTGTACGATGTCCAGTCAACCCAGTTCATACTGTATGATGTCCATCAACCCAGTTCATACTGTACGATGTCCATCAACCCAGTTCATACTGTATGATGTCCAGTCAACCCAGTTCATACTGTATGATATCCATCAACCCAGTTCATACTGTATGATGTCCAGTCAACCCAGTTCATACTGTATGATGTCCATCAACCCAGTTCATACTGTATGATGTCCATCAACCCAGTTCATACTGTATGATGTCCATCAACCCAGTTCATACTGTATGATGTCCATCAACCCAGTTCATACTGTATGATGTCCAGTCAACCCAGTTCATACTGTATGATGTATGAATGTGTTTATACCAGGTAGGTTTTGTTGAATGTCAAACATTGTTGTGTTGTAACCCCAACATTGTGAATTTGGGTGTTTTGTTGGGTTTCTATTGGCTGATAATAGGCTGATAGTGTGCTCCTGTGGTATTTTGGAATGTTCTTTAAGTTGTAAATATAAAAATAGCTCTCACTGGTTTAAGAGCTTTATGAAAGAAATAAGAAAGTAATTAACACTATACGATCACATGATTGTACTTTGCCTCAGCAGAGGAAATTAATTCCAATGCTGCAGATTTGTGTACTGTAGCCTATGCTGCTGCTGCTGCGCTGTGGATGACCAGTGGATGACCAGATCAGCTTTAAAGTAAAGACAACCTGTGTGGCCGTGTCATCACTTCTACACCATAGACATTTCCTCTGTGTGGCCGTGTCATCACTTCTACACCATAGACATCTCCTCTGTGTGGCCGTGTCATCACTTCTACACCATAGACATCTCCTCTGTGTGGCCGTGTAATCACTTCTACACCATAAACAAGTCCTCTGTGTGGCCGTGTCATCACTTCTACACCATAGACAAGTCCTCTGTGTGGCCGTGTCATCACTTCTACACCATAGACATCTCCTCTGTGTGGCCGTGTCATCACTTCTACACCATAGACATTTCCTCTGTGTGGCCGTGTCATCACTTCTACACCATAGACATCTCCTCTGTGTGGCCGTGTCATCACTTCTACACCATAGACATCTCCTCTGTGTGGCCGTGTCATCACTTCTACACCATAGACAAGTCCTCTGTGTGGCCGTGTCATCACTTCTACACCATAGACAAGTCCTCTGTGTGGCCGTGTCATCACTTCTACACCATAGACATCTCCTCTGTGTGGCCGTGTCATCACTTCTACACCATAGACAAGTCCTCTGTGTGGCCGTGTCATCACTTCTACACCATAGACATTTCCTCTGTGTGGCCGTGTCATCACTTCTACACCATAGACATCTCCTCTGTGTGGCCGTGTCATCACTTCTACACCATAGACATCTCCTCTGTGTGGCCGTGTCATCACTTCTACACCATAGACAAGTCCTCTGTGTGGCCGTGTCATCACTTCTACACCATAGACAAGTCCTCTGTGTGGCCGTGTCATCACTTCTACACCATAGACATCTCCTCTGTGTGGCCGTGTCATCACTTCTACACCATAGACATCTCCTCTGTGTGGCCGTGTCATCACTTCTACACCATAGACAAGTCCTCTGTGTGGCCGTGTCATCACTTCTACACCATAGACAAGTCCTCTGTGTGGCCGTGTCATCACTTCTACACCATAGACAAGTCCTCTGTGTGGCCGTGTCATCACTTCTACACCATAGACAAGTCCTCTGGGTGGCCGTGTCATCACTTCTACACCATAGACAAGTCCTCTGTGTGGCCGTGTCATCACTTCTACACCATAGACATCTCCTCTGTGTGGCCGTGTCATCACTTCTACACCATAGACATCTCCTCTGTGTGGCCGTGTCATCACTTCTACACCATAGACAAGTTCTCTGTGTGGCCGTGTCATCACTTCTACACCATAGACATCTCCTCTGTGTGGCCGTGTCATCACTTCTACACCATAGACAAGTCCTCTGTGTGGCCATGTCATCACTTCTACACCATAGACAAGTCCTCTGTGTGGCCGTGTCATCACTTCTACACCATAGACATCTCCTCTGTGTGGCCGTGTCATCACTTCTACACCATAGACATCTCCTCTGTGTGGCCGTGTCATCACTTCTACACCATAGACAAGTCCTCTGTGTGGCCGTGTCATCACTTCTACACCATAGACAAGTCCTCTGTGTGGCCGTGTCATCACTTCTACACCATAGACATCTCCTCTGTGTGGCCGTGTCATCACTTCTACACCATAGACAAGTCATCTGTGTGGCCGTGTCATCACTTCTACACCATAGACAAGTCCTCTGTGTGGCCGTGTCATCACTTCTACACCATAGACAAGTCATCTGTGTGGCCGTGTCATCACTTCTACACAATAGACAAGTCCTCTGTGTGGCCGTGTCATCACTTCTACACAATAGACAAGTCCTCTGTGTGGCCGTGTCATCACTTCTACACCATAGACATTTCCTCTGTGTGGCCGTGTCATCACTTCTACACCATAGACAAGTCATCTGTGTGGCCGTGTCATCACTTCTACACAATAGACAAGTCCTCTGTGTGGCCGTGTCATCACTTCTACACAATAGACAAGTCCTCTGTGTGGCCGTGTCATCACTTCTACACCATAGACAAGTCCTCTGTGTGGCCGTGTCATCACTTCTACAACATAGACAAGTCCTCTGTGTGGCCGTGTCATCACTTCTACACCATAGACAAGTCCTCTGTGTGGCCGTGTCATCACTTCTACACCATAGACATCTCCTCTGTGTGGCCGTGTCATCACTTCTACACCATAGACAAGTCCTCTGTGTGGCCGTGTCATCACTTCTACACCATAGACATCTCCTCTGTGTGGCCGTGTCATCACTTCTACACCATAGACAAGTCCTCTGTGTGGCCGTGTCATCACTTCTACACCATAGACAAGTCCTCTGTGTGGCCGTGTCATCACTTCTACACCATAGACAAGTCCTCTGTGTGGCCGTGTCATCACTTCTACACCATAGACATCTCCTCTGTGTGGCCGTGTCATCACTTCTACACCATAGACATCTCCTCTGTGTGGCCGTGTCATCACTTCTACACCATAGACAAGTTCTCTGTGTGGCCGTGTCATCACTTCTACACCATAGACATCTCCTCTGTGTGGCCGTGTCATCACTTCTACACCATAGACAAGTCCTCTGTGTGGCCGTGTCATCACTTCTACACCATAGACAAGTCCTCTGTGTGGCAGTGTCATCACTTCTACACCATAGACAAGTCCTCTGTGTGGCCGTGTCATCACTTCTACACCATAGACATCTCCTCTGTGTGGCCGTGTCATCACTTCTACACCATAGACAAGTCATCTGTGTGGCCGTGTCATCACTTCTACACCATAGACAAGTCCTCTGTGTGGCCGTGTCATCACTTCTACACCATAGACAAGTCATCTGTGTGGCCGTGTCATCACTTCTACACAATAGACAAGTCCTCTGTGTGGCCGTGTCATCACTTCTACACAATAGACAAGTCCTCTGTGTGGCCGTGTCATCACTTCTACACCATAGACATTTCCTCTGTGTGGCCGTGTCATCACTTCTACACCATAGACAAGTCATCTGTGTGGCCGTGTCATCACTTCTACACAATAGACAAGTCCTCTGTGTGGCCGTGTCATCACTTCTACACAATAGACAAGTCCTCTGTGTGGCCGTGTCATCACTTCTACACCATAGACAAGTCCTCTGTGTGGCCGTGTCATCACTTCTACACCATAGACAAGTCCTCTGTGTGGCCGTGTCATCACTTCTACACCATAGACAAGTCCTCTGTGTGGCCGTGTCATCACTTCTACACCATAGACATCTCCTCTGTGTGGCCGTGTCATCACTTCTACACCATAGACAAGTCCTCTGTGTGGCCGTGTCATCACTTCTACACCATAGACATCTCCTCTGTGTGGCCGTGTCATCACTTCTACACCATAGACAAGTCCTCTGTGTGGCCGTGTCATCACTTCTACACCATAGACATCTCCTCTGTGTGGCCGTGTCATCACTTCTACACCATAGACAAGTCCTCTGTGTGGCCGTGTCATCACTCTACACCATAGACAAGTCCTCTGTGTGGCCGTGTCATCACTTCTACACCATAGACAAGTCCTCTGTGTGGCCGTGTCATCACTTCTACACCATAGACATCTCCTCTGTGTGGCCGTGTCATCACTTCTACACCATAGACAAGTCCTCTGTGTGGCTGTGTCATCACTTCTACACCATAGACAAGTCCTCTGTGTGGCCGTGTCATCACTTCTACACCATAGACAAGTCCTCTGTGTGGCCGTGTCATCACTTCTACACCATAGACAAGTCCTCTGTGTGGCCGTGTCATCACTTCTACACCATAGACATCTCCACCAAATACACAGACAGATACAACCCGTTACATACGAGCCATTTCACAACTAGCTTTAACTTTATACTGTCACACTGACTGGGAAACACTGAGAATTCTGTCCTAACACAACTAGCTTTAACTTCATACTGTCACACTGACTGGGAAACACTGAGAATTCTGTCCTACTGACACAACTAGCTTTAACTTCATACTGTCATACTGACTGGGAAACACTGAGAATTCTGTCCTAACACAACTAGCTTTAACTTCATACTGTCATACTGACTGGGAAACACTGAGAATTCTGTCCTAACACAACTAGCTTTAACTTCATACTGTCATACTGACTGGGAAACACTGAGAATTCTGTCCTAACACAACTAGCTTTAACTTTATACTGTCACACTGACTGGGAAACACTGAGAATTCTGTCCTACTAACACAACTAGCTTTAACTTTATACTGTCACACTGACTGGGAAACACTGAGAATTCTGTCCTAACACAACTAGCTTTAACTTCATACTGTCATACTGACTGGGAAACACTGAGAATTCTGTCCTAACACAACTAGCTTTAACTTCATACTGTCATACTGACTGGGAAACACTGAGAATTCTGTCCTAACACAACTAGCTTTAACTTCATACTGTCACACTGACTGGGAAACACTGAGAATTCTGTCCTACTAACACAACTAGCTTTAACTTTATACTGTCACACTGACTGGGAAACACTGAGAATTCTGTCCTAACACAACTAGCTTTAACTTCATACTGTCACACTGACTGGGAAACACTGAGAATTCTGTCCTACTAACACAAAGCTTTAACTTTAGATATGTCAGTATATGGTCGGAACCCCAAATAATTGATAGAAGAGATTTTTCAATGGATTCTGTTACCATTGGGTGTGCTAAATAACATACTAAAGGGTTTTTTACAGAAAATGGAACAACTTGAAAGGCATCGTTTTCAAGATTTGGGCAAGTGACCTCCTGACCTCGGAGGTAATTGTTTGCACATATGAGCGTGCGCGTTTGGTGCACGTGTGTTTTCCCATGTAATATTAATCCTAGGGCTTATAAAGATTGTGTAGCTTCAGGGTTCTGGAAAAATGTTAATAAGGAAATCGAAAAATGTTTAGGGTTGAATATTCCTTCTGGACCCGAGTTATTTCTGCTGGGAATTATACCGGAGGAGGTGCGTGGATGGAGTTACATATTAATTATACCAGAGGAGGTGCGTGGATGGAGTTACATATTAATTATACCAGAGGAGGTGCGTGGATGGAGTTACATATTAATTATACCAGAGGAGGTGCGTGGATGGAGTTACATATTAATTATACCGGAGGAGGTGCGTGGATGGAGTTACATATTAATTATACCGGAGGAGGTGCGTGGATGGAGTTACATATTAATTATACCAGAGGAGGTGCGTGGATGGAGTTACATATTAATTATACCAGAGGAGGTGCGTGGATGGAGTTACATATTAATTATACCAGAGGAGGTGCGTGGATGGAGTTACATATTAATTATACCGGAGGAGGTGCGTGGATGGAGTTACATATTAATTATACCAGAGGAGGTGCGTGGATGGAGTTACATATTAATTATACCGGAGGAGGTGCGTGGATGGAGTTACATATTAATTATACCGGAGGAGGTGCGTGGATGGAGTTACATATTAATTATACCAGAGGAGGTGCGTGGATGGAGTTACATATTAATTATACCAGAGGAGGTGCGTGGATGGAGTTACATATTAATTATACCAGAGGAGGTGCGTGGATGGAGTTACATATTAATTATACCGGAGGAGGTGCGTGGATGGAGTTACATATTAATTATACCAGAGGAGGTGCGTGGATGGAGTTACATATTAATTATACCGGAGGAGGTGCGTGGATGGAGTTACATATTAATTATACCAGAGGAGGTGCGTGGATGGAGTTACATATTAATTATACCAGAGGAGGTGCGTGGATGGAGTTACATATTAATTATACCGGAGGAGGTGCGTGGATGGAGTTACATATTAATTATACCAGAGGAGGTGCGTGGATGGAGTTACATATTAATTATACCGGAGGAGGTGCGTGGATGGAGTTACATATTAATTATACCAGAGGAGGTGCGTGGATGGAGTTACATATTAATTATACCAGAGGAGGTGCGTGGATGGAGTTACATGTGGCAGCGGTGGCCGAACGGATAGCGGCGCGGTCTAGATACCGGAAGGTTCCCAGTTCGAACCAGCCGTCCGACACGTTAAAATTACCACCGCTGAAATGCCCTTGAACAAGGCATCAACCACTACGATGAAATGTGTTCTATGAGCAGGGCCTGGCTGGAAACAAGTTCTTGAGCTTAGCCCAGATACCCTGGGTAAATATAGATTTCATTTCATTTCATTTCATTACATATTAATTATACCAGAGGAGGTGCGTGGATGGAGTTACATATTAAGGATACTTTTACTGATTGCTAAGAAAATGAATAAATTGGAGGGAGAAAAAAACACCTACTATAACCCAATGGAAACAGAGACTGAAGCAGGTTTATATAATGGAGGAAATGACTGCAAGGTTACAATTAAAAATGGAAAGTTTCATACTTAAATGGACTTCTATAATATTGTACTTGGGTGTTTCAGTGTATGTGTAGAGGTCTAAAAGTGCTGAGTAGTGGTTGTTGTGTCTATAAAAATGCTTTGAAGAAGTTGCAGGTGCCCGGTCTGTAGCCGGCCGTGGGCTGGGGGATCCGGGGGCCTCTGGCCAGTCACTTGGTGGCGGGCTGGGGGTCACCGGAGCTTCTGTCTCCTCGGGGTGCGAGCAAGGGCTGGATGCAGGCCGGGCTTGTGACAATTAATGTTATATATCTGCTGTATGTTATGAGTCATGTCTCCTGCTGTTCCCTGCCTTGCCTTGTACTGTTTTAAAAAATGCTGTATTTTTGAAGTTTGTCAAGCTGTTTTTCTGTTTTTCTTTGGATTTCTTTTATTGTCTCGGTTTTTGTTATGTATTTTTGTTTTCTTGCATTCACATTTATGTTTGATTTCTGTTACATTTTTTGAAATAAAACCAAAGTTAAAATCAAAGTTAATCATTTTTACATCATATTTCACTCATTCAGTTCTGCAAACTGTTAATAAATACTAATACCAGGCTTTTAATTGTATTTCTATATTAATCTCAGTGTTGATCATTTTACTGACACAATTCATTGAGTAGTTTTCCCACTAGGCCTACTGCCTTTTCTGTTGTTTTTCTGTCCGGGACTAAACGGTAGCGACATCTATTCTACAGCCGGGGAGGAGCTGCCATCTGCCGGTCACTCACTGCACCGCAGCCCGGGGGGAGCTCCACTAAACATGGAGGAGGGAGACGGTACTATTTATTATCATCCCCATGACAATAACAGCCATAACATAATGGTGAAAACACTGTGTTTATAGAGACACTGTTGATTCCTTTAGTTTTTAATTGAAGAACCACCACCGGGAGGAGGGGGTTTTGGGACTATAGCAGGCCGACAGAGAGGAGCGGACTGGCGGACTGAAATAGCTGCAGCAGCCGGTCCTCTGGGGGAGCAGAGAGACCCCGGAGAGAGCCGAGGAGGGAGGCTTCTATTCCGGGGAGGTTGAGAGGGGATTGTTCGGGGAAGGAAGGAGAGAGAGAGAGAGAGAGAGAGAGAGAGAGAGAGAGAGAGAGAGAGAGAGAGAAAAACAGACGAACCTCCATCATTGATTCCATCACCGCTAAACATCCAGCAGGCAGTCCGCTAGACCCGCGGGGCAGCAGCCGGAGGAAAGCAACCGACCGCCGGGTGAAGTGAAGCGGCGGTGCAGCGGAGGAGCCTCAGGCCGACCTCCAGCCACCTCGGCCCGGGCAGCGGCGGAGCCTCAGGCCGACCTCCAGCCACCTCGGCCCGGGCAGCGGCGGAGCCTCAGGCCGACCTCCAGCCACCTCGGCCCGGGCAGCGACATCACCATCATGTGCTCCAGCAGGAATAAGCTCCAGAGAACGGAGGTCTGCGCCGACTGCAGTGCGTCAGGTAGGACCACCACCACCACGGACCACCACCACGGACCACCAGTCCACCACACCAAGCATGAATTAAATCAATACAGAAAACGTACAATAATACAGGGGGGAAAAAGGCTTATTTAAAGCGTTCCTTTTGAACAGAGCCATGGTTAATTGGATCGGATGATGGGAGAGGAGAGAGAGGGTTGTGAGGCCGGGGCTGCTGTCACTGTCAGCCGGGCAGAGGGGCTAGGAGAGCGGCCTGGGTGGGGAGACAGCTCCCCTGGTTCTTTACAACCAGGAGGCCGGGGCTGCTGTCACTGTCAGCCGGGTAGAGAGGCTAGGAGAGCGGCCTGGGAGGAGAGGAGAAGCCGCTAGCTTCCTCTGGTTCTTTACAACCAGGGGCCCGGGGCTGCTGTCACCGTCAGCCGGGTAGAGGGGCTAGGAGAGCGGCATGGGAGGAGAGGAGAAGCCGCTAGCTATAGCGTCCTGCTCTGGTTCTTTACAACCATAGATGGACTCCCATTTATTTTAATTTCATGTTACTTTTCATGTCGCATGATGTCACACATACATGTAGTAAATTACTATTATGTTTTGTTTTAATATTTTGGGTGGAATTATAATAACGTTTATTAATTTATATTCCTCAAATAAAGAGTGTTGTAACTCATACAGTCATTCAGACAGCCTGAAGACAACATTATACATGGATAATTAGTATTTATTAAAATTTGTATTTGACTATATAAGCTCTGCTGCTCTGACATTTACACGTGTGTGTGTGTGTGTGTGTGTGTGTGTGTGTGTATACTAGTTATAAGGTTATTTCTAAATAACGGTGTGTTATTGTTTTTGGTTCTTCAGGCACACAGTTAGCTTAGCTTAGCTTAGCTAGCGTTAGCCACCTATAGCAAGCGTTGTTGTTGTTGTTGTTGTTTTGGTCTGATATTAAAGAAAAAACAAACAACATGGAGTTGTTTTAGTTCTTCGTTGTAAACAAAACGTTATGAATTAATTAAGACTGTTCAGTTGTTCCTCTGTTTGTTTGTTGTTGGTTTTAGCTAAAGCTAACTCCAGCTAGTTAGCATGTTGAGCTAAAGCTAACTCCAGCTAGTTAGCATGTTGAGCTAAAGCTAACTCCATTATTATGACCATCAGTGTTGTGTTGCTGCTGAGTTAGCATGTTGAGCTAAAGCTAACTCCAGCTAGTTAGCATGTTGAGCTAAAGCTAACTCCATTATTATGACCATCAGTGTTGTGTTGCTGCTGAGTTGAGCTAAAGCTAACTCCAGCTAGTTAGCATGTTGAGCTAAAGCTAACTCCAGCTAGTTATTATAGCCATCATCAGTGTTGTTTATTCTGCTGAGTTAGCATGTTGAGCTAAAGCAGTGATTCTCAAGGTGGGCCCGGGGACCCCCGGGGGTCCATGGATGGGTTCCAGGGGGTCCATGAGGCATGGGTTCCAGGGGGTCCCCAGCTCTGAGCTGTGGACCACAGCTAGGGGTCCCCAGCTAAATGTGTTACTATTCAAAAATATATTTGTTGTGTTGTAATTTGTTATTGTATATTTGTGATTGTGTTACTGTGTGTGTGTGTGTGTGTGTGTGTGGAGAGAAAGAAAGAGAGAAAAAATAAAAATGTAAAGTTAAAATATGATTGTGTTGGGGTTCAAATCTGATTGTGTGTGTGGTAGTTAAAATGTGATTATTTTGGGGGGTCCCCAGTTAAAATGTGATTATTTTGGGGGGTCCCCAGTTAAAATATGAATGTTTGGGGGTCCCCAGTTAAAATATTATGTTGGGAGGTCCCCAGTTCAAATATGATTATGTTTGGGGGTCCCCAGTTAAAATATTATGTTGGGAGGTCCCCAGTTGTTGGAAGGTCCCCAGTTAAAATATGATGTTGGGAGGTCCCCAGTTAAAATATGATGTTGGGAGGTCCCCAGTTAAAATATTATGTTGGGAGGTCCCCAGTTCAAATATGATTATGTTTGGGGGTCCCCAGTTCAAATATGATTATGTTTGGGGGTCCCCAGTTAAAATATTATGTTGGGAGGTCCCCAGTTGTTGGAAGGTCCCCAGTTAAAATATGATGTTGGGAGGTCCCCAGTTAAAATATGATGTTGGGAGGTCCCCAGTTAAAATATGATGTTGGGAGGTCCCCAGTTAAAATATTATGTTGGGAGGTCCCCAGTTAAAATATGATGTTGGGAGGTCCCCAGTTAAAATATTATGTTGGAAGGTCCCCAGTTAAAATATTATGTTGGAAGGTCCCCAGTTAAAATATTATGTTGGGAGGTCCCCAGTTAAAATATTATGTTGGAAGGTCCCCAGTTAAAATATTATGTTGGAAGGTCCCCAGTTAAAATATTATGTTGGGAGGTCCCCAGTTGAAATATTATGTTGGGAGGTCCCCAGTTGAAATATTATGTTTGGGGGTCCCCAGTTAAAATATGATGGTCCCCAGTTAAAATGTAATAAACGTATGCCAATGAAGCCAATTTAATTGGATTTTTTAATTTGGTCTTGTCTCTAAAGTGTAGTTGTTTATTGTCTCCACCAGGCCGAAGGCATGGGAGAGAGTATGTATGTCTCCACCAGGCCAAAGGCATGGGGAGAGAGTATGTTTTGCACTCCGTCCGTGTGTGTGTGTGTGTGTGTGTGTGTGTGTGTGTGTCCGTCCTTCCTTCCTTCCTTCATTCCGTCCTTCCGTCCGTCCATTATCAGCTAATCTCCGGCACCGTTGGCCCGATCCATGCCAAACTGTGCACACACACTCCCTGGATGCCAACAACGAACCTCTGCCCCAAATATTCTTCAATGGCCTGTTATAGCGCCACCATGAGGCCGATTTAGGCAAAACACATTTCTGTACATTACTCGTACACATTTTATCCATACATCACACAATTCGGTATACACTATCTTCATAGTCATGTGATCAACACGGATCTGCACCATTTCCCATCTTCCATCCTGATTGGCTAAGATTGGCTTCCAAAGCTCACATGATTGCTCCGTTTCGAACAAAATGTCGCAAATCACAAACACAGTGTGCAATTTCCGTGAAATTATACACGCACATTTCCACTAGGCCGAGGACGACATGCCACTCATTCTTTTCCAAATCAGCCTCATGGTGGCGCTATAACAGGCCAATTCCTGTTTTTAGCTATAACTGCATCGATCTGTATACAACTTATGTATGTGCACTCCCTAGAGGCCATGGAAAAACATTGTCTCTGCATCCCTCCACATCTACCGGTTATAGCGCCACCATGAGGCCGATTTCTGCAAAACACATTGCTTATGTTAGTCGCACAGATTTCATCCAAATCTCACGCAAATCGGTACACATGATCTCTGTAGTCATGTGAACAAGACAGTCTGTTGGATTTCTCAGATTCTACACTGATTGGCTAACATTGCCTTCCAAAGTTTTCAGGAGTGGCCCGTTTTGTTCAAAATGCTGCACATGTCCTGCTCATCCAGAATTCTATCCTCAGAGATGCTATGAGTGATCTGGCTCTGCATTTCCTCAACAAAAGAACATTGTTGCAAAAAACAAACAAACAAACAAACATGTTTATATTACTCCTAAACATTTTGCCAAACATCTCACACAGTCCTATCCTCCTGGTGGAGACCTGTGCCCAGAAGGGCACTTTTTCTAGTTTGCACTCCGTCCGTGTGTCCGTCCGTCGTTCCGTCCGTCCGTTATCAGCTAATCTCCGGCACCGTTAACCCGGTCGATGCCAAACTTTGCACACACACTCCCTGGATGCCAACGATGAACCTCTGCTCCATATTTTCCAGAACGGCCTGTTATAGCGCCACCATGAGGCCGCTTTTCACATTTTTTACCTAAAACTGCACCAATCTGCGTGAAACATTGCATGCACACTCCCTAGAGGCCAAGGACAAACCTTTGACCTGTATTTTCCGCATCTGCCTTTTATAGCGCCACCAGGAGGCCGACTTTTGTAAAACACATTTTTTGATATTACTCCTCCAGATTCTGTCCAAAAATCTCACAAATCGTTAGACAGTATCTCTATAGTCATGTGCTCAAGTCGGATCTGTCTGATATTTCATATTCCATCCTAATTGGCTATAATTGGCTTTCAAAGTTTGCAAGATTGCCCCATTTTGAACAAAAGCCTCAAATCATGAACGCAGCGTGCAATTTACGTGAAATCTTTCCCACATTTTCTTACTAGGCTGAGGAATATATCCCACCCTTTTCACATTGGCCTGTTATAGCGCCACCAACAGGTTGATTTTTGCAAAACGTAAATGTAACGTAAACAAAATGTAAAATGCCTCAAATCATCCAATTTCCATCAAAGGCGTATGAAGAAATGGCACCCTTTTCACATTGCCCTATTATAGCGCCACCAGGAGGCCACCACCTGACCTGCCCTGGTGGAGACCTGTGCCCCGAGGGGCACTTTTTCTAGTTTGGGCTTGTTTCTAAAGTGTAGTTGTTTATTTGGGCTTGTTTCTGAAGTGTAGTTGATTATTTGGGCTTGTTAGTGTGGTTGCCCAGACTATTGTAATTGTAACACTTTATTATTGTGGGCTCGCAACAGCGAGCACACACTAGTTATTGCCAGTTTATATTTATTGTGGGCTCGCAACAGCGAGCACACACTAGTTCTTGCCAGTTTATATTTATTATTGTGGGCTCGCCTCAGCGAGCACACTATTGTTATCCACAGATTTCATTCTTCGAACCGCTACTACTTTCACACACTTTATGCTAGAAATTTAGTTCAAACTTCAAACTGTTCAGCTCTTTGCAGTTATGTGTGCTTGCATTTTTATTTTTACAATTGTTTATACTTTTTTAACTTTTTAACTTTTTACATTCTTTATAATGAGAGTCGATGGAAGAAAGGTCCCATTTTTTGTGCTCTAATTACTCCGTCATACTTTCACTTTGAAACTCCATTCAAACTTTAAAATGTTCATCTATCTTTGAATTTTCATTGGTGAAAACGTTGTTTTGAAAAAGTTTATACCTTTTTAGATATTTAACTTTATTTATAATTCTCCTCTCCCATAGACAATGCATGGGATTTTATCCCAAATCAACCTCACTTTTGCAGCCTCATTACTCTGGCATAGTTTGTCGTAGAAACGTGATTTAAACTTTAGCAAGCTCACACGACTTTGGACTTTCTCGTGGTTCAAACCGTATTCGAATACGTTACAGGTTTTTTCCGAAGTCGCAGTTCAATCGCAGGCCGTTTGGCATAATTAGTGCCCGCTTAGAGTGCCGGGCCTTGTAGACTAGAGGGTGGAAACTGAAATTCTTTCCTTGGAAATTTACCAAACAAATTGTCGTCCCGGCCAAAATATTCACTTTAGACGCATGTTCTTTGGTCATTGTGTAGCCACACCCCCAAAAATCATTTTCTACAACAAACGGTTACATTTTTTTGCTTTTGTGGCGCCCCCTATGGATGAAAATGTAATTGATTTTGGCTCTGGGTTGATTGAACCACACGCAACCTGTGATTCAAATTTGGGATGGATTGGACATTCCATTCGTGATTTGCGGCAATGTTTGTAAAATAGGCCCCTCCTACTAACATTGGTTGGACGATTATGGCCGAACAGTACGAACTATCATAATTCGGTCTGTGGTGTTTTAATGGGATAGGTCCAGAGTTCATTGGTGCCAATTTGTGTGAGATTTGGACAAAATCTCTAGGTGGAAGAGCAAAAAGTGTGTTTTGAAGAAAATTCAAATTTGGTGGAAATTCTTCCGAGGTGCCAATTTGCATGGCCTATATGCGGAGATGCGTCATGACCCAAAGAATCCATGGAAAAAATAATTTTGATTTTACAACTTACGGTTCAAGAGTTATAGGGACAATTGTAAAGTGGGCTGTTATAGCGCCACCATGAGGCCGACTGATGTAATTCCTTTTCAATACATTTTCATAATTATTATGAACCTCCCCCCCAAGTCTCGTAAATATGGCGCTTATACGGTCTCCAAGGGGAAAGAAATACTTGCATTGGATCCATTATTGTGGGCTCGCCTCAGCGAGCACACTATTGTTATCCACAGATTTCATTCTTCGAACCGCTACTACTTTCACACACTTTATGCTAGAAATTTAGTTCAAACTTCAAACTGTTCAGCTCTTTGCAGTTATGTGTGCTTGCATTTTAATTTTTACAATTGTTTATACTTTTTTAACTTTTTAACTTTTTAACTTTTTACATTCTTTATAATGAGAGTCGATGGAAGAAAGGTCCCATTTTTTTTGTGCTCTAATTACTCCGTCATACTTTCACTTTGAAACTCCATTCAAACTTTAAAATGTTCATCTATCTTTGAATTTTCATTGGTGAAAACGTTGTTTTGAAAAAGTTTATACCTTTTTAGATATTTAACTTTATTTATAATTCTCCTCTCCCATAGACAATGCATGGGATTTTATCCCAAATCAACCTCACTTTTGCAGCCTCATTACTCTGGCATAGTTTGTCGTAGAAACGTGATTTAAACTTTAGCAAGCTCACACGACTTTGGACTTTCTCGTGGTTCAAACCGTATTCGAATACGTTACAGGTTTTTTCCGAAGTCGCAGTTCAATCGCAGGCCGTTTGGCATAATTAGTGCCCGCTTAGAGTGCCGGGCCTTGTAGACTAGAGGGTGGAAACTGAAATTCTTTCCTTGGAAATTTACCAAACAAATTGTCGTCCCGGCCAAAATATTCACTTTAGACGCATGTTCTTTGGTCATTGTGTAGCCACACCCCCAAAAATCATTTTCTACAACAAACGGTTACATTTTTTTGCTTTTGTGGCGCCCCCTATGGATGAAAATGTAATTGATTTTGGCTCTGGGTTGATTGAACCACACGCAACCTGTGATTCAAATTTGGGATGGATTGGACATTCCATTCGTGATTTGCGGCAATGTTTGTAAAATAGGCCCCTCCTACTAACATTGGTTGGACGATTATGGCCGAACAGTACGAACTATCATAATTCGGTCTGTGGTGTTTTAATGGGATAGGTCCAGAGTTCATTGGTGCCAATTTGTGTGAGATTTGGACAAAATCTCTAGGTGGAAGAGCAAAAAGTGTGTTTTGAAGAAAATTCAAATTTGGTGGAAATTCTTCCGAGGTGCCAATTTGCATGGCCTATATGCGGAGATGCGTCATGACCCAAAGAATCCATGGAAAAAATAATTTTGATTTTACAACTTACGGTTCAAGAGTTATAGGGACAATTGTAAAGTGGGCTGTTATAGCGCCACCATGAGGCCGACTGATGTAATTCCTTTTCAATACATTTTCATAATTATTATGAACCTCCCCCCCAAGTCTCGTAAATATGGCGCTTATACGGTCTCCAAGGGGAAAGAAATACTTGCATTGGATCCATTATTGTGGGCTCGCCTCAGC
This sequence comes from Electrona antarctica, assembly GCF_951216825.1. Classification (NCBI taxonomy): domain Eukaryota; kingdom Metazoa; phylum Chordata; class Actinopteri; order Myctophiformes; family Myctophidae; genus Electrona; species Electrona antarctica. The sequence continues at coordinate 26,049 of NW_027637067.1, read as the reverse complement.
GAGCACACTATTGTTATCCACAGATTTCATTCTTCGAACCGCTACTACTTTCACACACTTTATGCTAGAAATTTAGTTCAAACTTCAAACTGTTCAGCTCTTTGCAGTTATGTGTGCTTGCATTTTTATTTTTACAATTGTTTATACTTTTTTAACTTTTTAACTTTTTAACTTTTTACATTCTTTATAATGAGAGTCGATGGAAGAAAGGTCCCATTTTTTTTGTGCTCTAATTACTCCGTCATACTTTCACTTTGAAACTCCATTCAAACTTTAAAATGTTCATCTATCTTTGAATTTTCATTGGTGAAAACGTTGTTTTGAAAAAGTTTATACCTTTTTAGATATTTAACTTTATTTATAATTCTCCTCTCCCATAGACAATGCATGGGATTTTATCCCAAATCAACCTCACTTTTGCAGCCTCATTACTCTGGCATAGTTTGTCGTAGAAACGTGATTTAAACTTTAGCAAGCTCACACGACTTTGGACTTTCTCGTGGTTCAAACCGTATTCGAATACGTTACAGGTTTTTTCCGAAGTCGCAGTTCAATCGCAGGCCGTTTGGCATAATTAGTGCCCGCTTAGAGTGCCGGGCCTTGTAGACTAGAGGGTGGAAACTGAAATTCTTTCCTTGGAAATTTACCAAACAAATTGTCGTCCCGGCCAAAATATTCACTTTAGACGCATGTTCTTTGGTCATTGTGTAGCCACACCCCCAAAAATCATTTTCTACAACAAACGGTTACATTTTTTTGCTTTTGTGGCGCCCCCTATGGATGAAAATGTAATTGATTTTGGCTCTGGGTTGATTGAACCACACGCAACCTGTGATTCAAATTTGGGATGGATTGGACATTCCATTCGTGATTTGCGGCAATGTTTGTAAAATAGGCCCCTCCTACTAACATTGGTTGGACGATTATGGCCGAACAGTACGAACTATCATAATTCGGTCTGTGGTGTTTTAATGGGATAGGTCCAGAGTTCATTGGTGCCAATTTGTGTGAGATTTGGACAAAATCTCTAGGTGGAAGAGCAAAAAGTGTGTTTTGAAGAAAATTCAAATTTGGTGGAAATTCTTCCGAGGTGCCAATTTGCATGGCCTATATGCGGAGATGCGTCATGACCCAAAGAATCCATGGAAAAAATAATTTTGATTTTACAACTTACGGTTCAAGAGTTATAGGGACAATTGTAAAGTGGGCTGTTATAGCGCCACCATGAGGCCGACTGATGTAATTCCTTTTCAATACATTTTCATAATTATTATGAACCTCCCCCCCAAGTCTCGTAAATATGGCGCTTATACGGTCTCCAAGGGGAAAGAAATACTTGCATTGGATCCATTATTGTGGGCTCGCCTCAGCGAGCACACTATTGTTATCCACAGATTTCATTCTTCGAACCGCTACTACTTTCACACACTTTATGCTAGAAATTTAGTTCAAACTTCAAACTGTTCAGCTCTTTGCAGTTATGTGTGCTTGCATTTTTATTTTTACAATTGTTTATACTTTTTTAACTTTTTAACTTTTTAACTTTTTACATTCTTTATAATGAGAGTCGATGGAAGAAAGGTCCCATTTTTTTTGTGCTCTAATTACTCCGTCATACTTTCACTTTGAAACTCCATTCAAACTTTAAAATGTTCATCTATCTTTGAATTTTCATTGGTGAAAACGTTGTTTTGAAAAAGTTTATACCTTTTTAGATATTTAACTTTATTTATAATTCTCGTCTCCCATAGACAATGCATGGGATTTTATCCCAAATCAACCTCACTTTTGCAGCCTCATTACTCTGGCATAGTTTGTCGTAGAAACGTGATTTAAACTTTAGCAAGCTCACACGACTTTGGACTTTCTCGTGGTTCAAACCGTATTCGAATACGTTACAGGTTTTTTCCGAAGTCGCAGTTCAATCGCAGGCCGTTTGGCATAATTAGTGCCCGCTTAGAGTGCCGGGCCTTGTAGACTAGAGGGTGGAAACTGAAATTCTTTCCTTGGAAATTTACCAAACAAATTGTCGTCCCGGCCAAAATATTCACTTTAGACGCATGTTCTTTGGTCATTGTGTAGCCACACCCCCAAAAATCATTTTCTACAACAAACGGTTCCATTTTTTTGCTTTTGTGGCGCCCCCTATGGATGAAAATGTAATTGATTTTGGCTCTGGGTTGATTGAACCACACGCAACCTGTGATTCAAATTTGGGATGGATTGGACATTCCATTCGTGATTTGCGGCAATGTTTGTAAAATAGGCCCCTCCTACTAACATTGGTTGGACGATTATGGCCGAACAGTACGAACTATCATAATTCGGTCTGTGGTGTTTTAATGGGATAGGTCCAGAGTTCATTGGTGCCAATTTGTGTGAGATTTGGACAAAATCTCTAGGTGGAAGAGCAAAAAGTGTGTTTTGAAGAAAATTCAAATTTGGTGGAAATTCTTCCGAGGTGCCAATTTGCATGGCCTATATGCGGAGATGCGTCATGACCCAAAGAATCCATGGAAAAAATAATTTTGATTTTACAACTTACGGTTCAAGAGTTATAGGGACAATTGTAAAGTGGGCTGTTATAGCGCCACCATGAGGCCGACTGATGTAATTCCTTTTCAATACATTTTCATAATTATTATGAACCTCCCCCCCAAGTCTCGTAAATATGGCGCTTATACGGTCTCCACAAAAAAAAAAACATTCACTCCCTGCCTCCTTCTGGAATAAGCTAGACTTGAACCAACAACCTCTGGCACAAGGGGCCAGGGCTCTGCCCACTGGGCCACTGAGCACTCTCCCCTCTTTATATTTAATAGTTACTATGAGGTGGGAGGTGGTGATCAGTGGCCATTGCACTTAATCCAAAACTACTTTTACAAAGGCTCGCCTAGGCCAAAGCGACACTCCTCTCCACACCCAGCCTGTATCACCCAGTCAGAACCTTTTTTTTCTACAAAAGACACCGCAAGGATTCACATAATGTATGCCCGAAGGGCTACAATAAGCAATTAAAAAGGGTACTTTTGACTAGCCAAATTGTTGCCCAGGTGGGAGGGACCAAAAAAAACCACTTGCCCACTCACTCCCTGTATACTTTTGGGAAAATGTGGGAATCGTACCACAGACAATCGGCTCACTGGACCAGCACACTAGCTAACTGAGCTAACAGAGGACATGTGAGGATTGTGCTCTTTCTCCCTAGGACAATCAAAAAATCTCCCAGGAAAAAAATGAAAAAAAATCAACCATAAAACTAGACTCAAATGTTAGGAAGGGACAAGAGATAGAGTCAATTTCTACATCCGGTGTTCGTTTGGACATTGTTTTATTTGAGAATGGCACTTATCTGTTCTTTCCATTCATTTTCTACATCCGGTGTCTCTACAATCTTAGACCGTTATCAATAATCATTGTGCTTTTATAGATAGGCCTATATGCCATTTGACCCTTTATTACATGTAAAAGTATGCTATTTAATACAATTTCTGTTAAGCTCATTAATGCTTTTATATTTATGCTCCATTTTTTTTTACCCTTTCTTAATTAATCAAGAATACATTGTAAAGCATTATTCATACATTACAAATCATTAGTAGACACAGTTATAACTTTACTTACTTTATTCTGCAACTTTTTGGGCATCATACTACTTCCACATACTTTATGCTAGAAATGTAGTTCAAACTTCAACATGTTCCGCTTTATGCAGTTATTTATGCTTATATTATTATTATTTTTTAAATGTTATACTTTTTAACTTTTTGTACTTTTTTCCAGTGTTCAGACTTGGTGGGTGGTCCCACAGACACAGCTATAACTTTATACATTGCGTTTTTAGCGAGCCCACGCAGTTTCTACAGGAACTGCTTTCTAGTTCTTCTACTTCCAATTTCCGCCCTTTTTTTCGTCCTCCTACTACTTTCACACTCTTTATGCTAGAAATTTAGTTCAAACTTCAAACTGTTCAGCTCTTTGCAGTTATGTGTGCTTGCATTTAGATTTTTACAATTGTTTATACTTTTTTAACTTTTAAACTTTTAATTTTTTTTACATTCTTTATAATGAGAGTCGATGGGAGAAACGTCCCATTTTTCACAGTTGACTTTTTTGTGCTCTTATTACTCTGTCATACTTTCACTTTGAAACTCCATTCAAACTTTAAAATGTTCATCAATTTTTGAATTTTCATTGGTGAAAAAGGTTTTTTGAAAAAGTTTATACTTTTTAAAATATTTAACTTTATTTATAAAATCTTTCTCTCATAGACAATGTATGGGATTTTATCTCTAAATCAACCTCACTTTTGCAGCCTCATTACTCTGGCATACTTTGTCGTAGAAACGTGATTTAAACTTTAGCTAGCTCACACGACTGTGGACTTTGTCGTGGTTCAAACCGTATTCGAATATGTTACACGGTTTTTCCGAAATCGCAGTTCAATCGCCCAATCAGTGTCCCCTTAGAGTGCGGGGCCTCCTTGAGTAGAGTGTGGAAACTGAAATTCTTTCCTTGGAAATTTACCAAACAAATTGTCGTCCCGGCCAAAATATTCACTTTACACAGATGTTCTTTGGTCATTTTGTAGCCACACATGTCCTCTTTCACACAATGTAACCACCAAAGCACAGATACATACAGAATGTGAACTACAGCCTTTTAAGTGACACAAATACAGTCAAGCTGCCCATTGACCTCCATTGTATAATTCTTACGAGGAAAGTATCGTGAAGACAATTCTTAACTCGCTCTTATAACCACATTTTCGATCGTACCAACACCACCATCGCACATGTTGTACCTCAATGTCTCAGGCCACTCAAAGTGAAAATAATATTTGCATTCGACTTTTACTTTTTGCGATAGAGCAATTTGTTCGGGCATAGGTTTTTCCCTATTCAGGCCCATTGAAATCTCCCAGTCATAGTGAAGCACTGTTTTACTCTCCCACAGCTGAGACATATAAGGGCTTAATTACAGGGCTGACATTAGAGTTACAAGATCTCAATGAGTTGCTCTGCGAAACCTTGTGAGCTTGTAGGTCTGCTATTTGTGCAGTCACAGACACACGCATGCATACGCACGCACGCACGCACGCACGCAGCTTGTAGATTTGCTATTTGTGCAATTAGGCTCTACGCACAGAGTCACAGACACACGCATGCATGCACACGCACACGCACGCACGCACGTGCACACGCACGCACACACACACACACGCACACACACACACACACACACACACACACACACACACACACACACACACACAAAAACCCTGTCTTTTGCTTGCAGCATGCTACAGTCTTGCAATTTGCTCCATGGGCTTAGACCACCAATAGGAGCACGCTGTACTTAATTAATTGCTTAAGCCCCGCCCTTCTGTCTTCCCATTGGCTGGCCTTTACACAGCTCTAACTTTTGTTTGCAGCATGATACAGTCCTGAAAATTTGTTTATGGACTTACACCACCAATAGGAACACTAATATAAACTTTTTTTTTTTTTAACTTTTTTTTTTAAACTTTTTTTTTTTTAAACTTTTTTTTTTAAACTTTTTTTTTTTTTAAACTTTTTTTTTTAAACTTTTTTTTTTAAACTTTTTTTTTTTTAAACTTTTTTTTTTAAACTTTTTTTTAAACTTTTTCTTTTTTAAACTTTTTTTTTTTAAACTTTAAAAAAAACTTAAAAAAGAAAACTTAAAAATGAAAAACCAGTGTTCAGACTTGGTGGGTGGTCCCACAGACACAGCTATAACTTTATACATTGCGTTTTTAGCGAGCCCACGCAGTTTCTACAGGAACTGCTTTCTAGTTCATGCATATTATTATTCCACTAACCTTTTGTTTGACGCACTACTCCTCCCACAGTTTTGACTGTACGCACTTGAGCCATATCTCAAATTGACCGGCTTCATCGGGAAGGATGTGCTTGTATTTTTTTAAGAGAAATGTTGTATCGTTTAATTGATATTAATTTATTAGTGAATACAATTTCCCCATTGACATGAATGGGAAAATGCGATTTTTCGCATTTTCTCACATTCAAGTATTTTTTCCTCAGAGACTGTAAGCACTATAGTTACAAAACTTGGAGGGTAGGTTCATAATAATTACTAAAATTAATCAACTTATAATGTTATCGGTCGGCCTCATGGTGGCGCTATAACAGCCCACTTTACGTTTTGACTTATAACTCTTGAACCGTAGGTCGTAAAATCAAAATAATTTTTTTCCCTGACTTCCTTGGGTCATGACGCATCTCCCCATATAGGCCACGCCCATTTGCGTCATGATAGATTTTCCGCCATTTTGAATTTTCTCCAAAACACACTTTTTGCTGCTCCTTCTACAGATTTTGTCCAAATCTCACAAAAATCAGCACACATGATCTCTGGACCTATCCGATTAAAACACCATCGGCATAATTTTGGTAGTGCATATCGTTCGGCCGTAATCGTCGTCCGAAGTTAGTAGGAGGGGCCTATATCACAAAAATGCCATAAATCACGAACGGAATGTCCAATCCATCCCAAATTTGAATCACATGTCCGGGGTGGTTTAATCAACCAAAAGCCAAAAGCAATTCCATTTTCATCTATAGGGGGCGCCGCAAATGCGAAAACTTGATTTTTTGGGGATAAATACCCTCCGAATTACTTGCGCATGATCGCAGGGGTGAAGCGACATTGTAATTGGCTGGCAATATCAGTGGGAGGGGCATATGTAAGCCACTGCGGCAACCACACTTTGCAATTTTTTTAAATTGCGACCTTTCTAGTTTCTAAAGTGTAGTTGTTTATTTGGTTTTGTTTCTAAAGTGTAGTTGTTCATTTGGTCTTGTTTCTAAAGTGTAGTTGTTTATTTGGTTTTGTTTCTAAAGTGTAGTTGTTTATTTGGTTTTGTTTCTAAAGTGTAGTTGTTTATTTGGTTTTGTTTCTAAAGTGTAGTTTATTTGGGCTTGTTTCTAAAGTGTAGTGGTTTATTTGGTCTTGTTTCTAAAGTGTAGTTGTTTATTTGGTCTTGTTTCTAAAGTGTAGTTGTTTATTTGGTCTCGTTTCTAAAGTGTAGTTGTTTATTTGGTCTTGTTTCTAAAGTGTAGTTGTTTATTTGGTCTTGTTTCTAAAGTGTAGTTGTTTATTTTGGCAACCTATCCTGATTCCTGACGAGTTTCTCTCTCTCTCTCTCTCTTGCTGTGTGTCTCTGTGTCTCTCTCTCAGATCCGGGCTGGGCGAGCATCAACAGAGGTGTTCTGGTGTGTGATGAGTGCTGCTCGGTGCATCGCAGTCTGGGACGACACATCTCCATCGTCAAACACCTGCGACACAGCGGCTGGCCCCCCGCCCTGATACAGGTAACATAGACCCCGCCCTGATACAGGTAAACATAGACCCCGCCCCCCTCCCTGATACAGGTAACCATAGACCCCACCCCCCACCCTGATACAGGTAACATAGACCCCGCCCTGATACAGGTAACATAGACCCCGCCCTGATACAGGTAACATAGACCCCGCCCCCCTCCCTGATACAGGTAACCATAGACCCCGCCCCCCACCCTGATACAGGTAACATAGACCCCGCCCCCCTCCCTGATACAGGTAACCATAGACCCCGCCCCCCACCCTGATACAGGTAACATAGACCCCGCCCCCCACCCTGATACAGGTAACATAGACCCCGCCCTGATACAGGTAACATAGACCCCGCCCCCCACCCTGATACAGGTAACATAGACCCCGCCCTGATACAGGTAACATAGACCCCGCCCCCCACCCTGATACAGGTAACATAGACCCCGCCCCCCGCCCTGATACAGGTAACATAGACCCCGCCCCCCACCCTGATACAGGTAACATAGACCCCGCCCCCCACCCTGATACAGGTAACATAGACCCCGCCCCCCACCCTGATACAGGTAACATAGACCCCGCCCCCCACCCTGATACAGGTAACATAGACCCCGCCCCCCACCCTGATACAGGTAACATAGACCCCGCCCCCCACCCTGATACAGGTAACATAGACCCCGCCCCCCACCCTGATACAGGTAAACATAGACCCCGCCCCCCACCCTGATACAGGTAACATAGACCCCGCCCCCCACCCTGATACAGGTAACATAGACCCCGCCCCCCACCCTGATACAGGTAACATAGACCCCGCCCCCCGCCCTGATACAGGTAACATAGACCCCCACCTTAAAATATACACCCTAACATAGACCCCCACCTTAAAATATACACCCTAACTCAGACCCCCACCTTAAAATATACACCCTAACTCAGACCCCCACCTTAAAATATACACCCTAACTCAGACCCCCACCTTAAAATATACACCCTAACACAGACCCCCACCTTAAAATATACACCCTAACTCAGACCCCCACCTTAAAATATACACCCTAACTCAGACCCCCACCTTAAAATATACACCCTAATGCAGACCCCCACCTTAAAATATACACCCTAATGCAGACCCCCACCCTAAAATATACACCCTAACTCAGACCCCCACCTTAAAATATACACCCTAACTCAGACCCCCACCTTAAAATATACACCCTAATGCAGACCCCGACCTTAAAATATACACCCTAACTCAGACCCCCACCTTAAAATATACACCCTAATGCAGACCCCCACCTTGAAATATACACACCTGAGACACAGCGGCTGGCCCCCTGCGCTGATACAGGTAACAGACCCCCACCCTAAAATATAAGACTGATCCCTGCTACAGGTAAATACAGACCACAGGCAGACCCTGTGTGCTAACGTGGCTAACACTGTGTTTCGGATGGTAACGGGCTATCTATGTGCTAACGGTGCTAACTCTAATGTGTTTCAGATGGTCCAGACGTTAGCAGCTAACGGTGCTAACTCCATGTGTTACAGATGGTCCAGACGCTAGCAGCTAACGGTGCTAACTCCATGTGTTACAGATGGTCCAGACGTTAGCAGCTAACGGTGCTAACTCCATGTGTTACAGATGGTGCAGACGTTAGCAGCTAACGGTGCTAACTCCATGTGTTACAGATGGTCCAGACGCTAGCAGCTAACGGTGCTAACTCCATGTGTTACAGATGGTCCAGACGTTAGCAGCTAACGGTGCTAACTCCATGTGTTACAGATTGTGCAGACGTTAGCAGCTAACGGTGCTAACTCCATGTGTTTCAGATGGTCCAGACGTTAGCAGCTAATGGTGCTAACTCCATGTGTTACAGATTGTGCAGACGTTAGCAGCTAACGGTGCTAACTCCATGTGTTACAGATTGTGCAGACGTTAGCAGCTAACGGTGCTAACTCCATGTGTTTCAGATGGTCCAGACGTTAGCAGCTAATGGTGCTAACTCTAATGTGTTTCAGATGGTGCAGACGCTAGCAGCTAACGGTGCTAACTCCATGTGTTTCAGATGGTCCAGACGTTAGCAGCTAACGGTGCTAACTCTAATGTGTTTCAGATGGTGCAGACGCTAGCAGCTAACGGTGCTAACTCTAATGTGTTTCAGATGGTCCAGACGTTAGCAGCTAACGGTGCTAACTCCATGTGTTTCAGATGGTGCAGACGCTAGCAGCTAACGGTGCTAACTCCATGTGTTACAGATGGTGCAGACGCTAGCAGCTAACGGTGCTAACTCCATGTGTTACAGATGGTGCAGACGCTAGCAGCTAACGGTGCTAACTCCATGTGTTACAGATGGTGCAGACACTAGCAGCTAACGGTGCTAACTCCATGTGTTACAGATGGTGCAGACGCTAGCAGCTAACGGTGCTAACTCCATGTGTTACAGATGGTGCAGACGCTAGCAGCTAACGGTGCTAACTCTAATGTGTTACAGATGGTGCAGACGCTAGCAGCTAACGGTGCTAACTCCATGTGTTACAGATGGTGCAGACGCTAGCAGCTAACGGTGCTAACTCCATGTGTTACAGATGGTGCAGACACTAGCAGCTAACGGTGCTAACTCCATGTGTTACAGATGGTGCAGACGCTAGCAGCTAACGGTGCTAACTCCATGTGTTACAGATGGTGCAGACACTAGCAGCTAACGGTGCTAACTCCATGTGTTACAGATGGTGCAGACGCTAGCAGCTAACGGTGCTAACTCCATGTGTTACAGATGGTGCAGACGCTAGCAGCTAACGGTGCTAACTCCATGTGTTACAGATGGTGCAGACACTAGCAGCTAACGGTGCTAACTCCATCTGGGAACACAGCCTGTTGGATCCCGCTCAGATCCAGAGCGGACGACGGAAACCAAACCCTCAGGACAACGCCCAGTAAGAATGCTTTAACCTTTGACCTTTATACACTGTGGACCAATCAGAGCGTAAAGCGGGGCTCCTGGTCGCTAGGCAACACATTTCTGGAGCCGCCGATCTTTAGAGCCGTTTATCTCTGAATTACCTTGAGGTCCTAGCTCTGCTTGAGCTGGTTGAACAACGCGCCGATGTGCTCAATGTTGTTACCGCACGGTTAAAATATGAATGCTTCTGAAGACTCTTAACACATTATGAATTATATATATATATATATATATATATATATATAAAGTGTCTCTCTCTCTCTCTCTCTCTCTCTCTCTCAGTAAGGTAATGTCTCTCTCTCTCTCTCTCTCTCTCTCTCTCTCTCTCTCTCTCTCTCTCTCTCTCTCTCTCTCAGTAAGGTAATGTCTCTCTCTCTCTCTCTCTCTCTCTCTCTCTCTCTCTCTCTCTCTCTCTCTCTCTCTCTCTCTCTCTCAGTAAGGTAATGTCTCTCTCTCTCTCTCTCTCTCTCTCTCTCTCTCAGTAAGGTAATGTCTCTCTCTCTCTCTCTCTCTCTCTCTCTCTCTCTCTCAGTAAGGTAATGTCTCTCTATCTCTCTCTCTCTCTCTCTCTCTCTCTCTCTCTCTCTCTCAGTAAGGTAATGTCTCTCTCTCTCTCTCTCTCTCTCTCTCTCTCTCTCTCTCTTCTCTCTCTCTCTCTCTCCTCTCTCTCTCTCTCTCTCTCTCAGTAAGGTAATGTCTCTCTCTCTCTCTCTCTCTCTCTCTCTCTCAGTAAGGTAATGTCTCTCTCTCTCTCTCAGTAAGGTAATGTCTCTCTATCTCTCTCTCTCTCTCTCTCTCTCTCAGTAAGGTAATGTCTCTCTCTCTCTCTCTCTCTCTCTCTCTCTCTCTCTCTCTCTCTCTCTCTCAGTAAGGTAATGTCTCTCTCTCTCTCTCTCTGTGTATAGTAACCCTATGTCTCTCTATCTCTCTCTCTCTGTGTATAGTAACCCTATGTCTCTCTATCTCTCTCTCTCCCCAGCACAGTGAAGTCAGAGTTCATCAGATCAAAGTACCAGATGTTGTCGTTCGTCCACAAGCTGCCATGTCGAGAAGACGACGGGGTTACCGCCACGGACCTGAGCAAGGTGAGGAGAGGGTTAATAATGACCTGAGAGGGTTAATACTGACCTGAGAGGGTTAATACTGACCTGAGAGGGTTAATACTGACCTGAGAGGGTTAATACTGACCTGAGAGGGTTAATACTGACCTGAAGGAGTTAATACTGACCTGAAGGAGTTAATACTGACCTGAAAGACTTAATACTGACCTGAATGAGTTAATACTGACCTGAGAGGGTTAATACTGACCTGAAGGAGTTAATACTGACCTGAAGGAGTTAATACTGACCTGAAGGAGTTAATACTGACCTGAAAGACTTAATACTGACCTGAATGAGTTAATACTGACCTGAGAGGGTTAATACTGACCTGAAGGAGTTAATACTGACCTGAAGGAGTTAATACTGACCTGAGCGGGTTAATACTGACCTGAAAGGGTTAATACTGACCTGAAGGAGTTAATACTGACCTGAAAGGGTTAATACTGACCTGAAAGGGTTAATACTGACCTGAAAGACTTAATACTGACCTGAAGGAGTTAATACTGACCTGAAGGAGTTAATACTGACCTGAAGGAGTTAATACTGACCTGAAAGACTTAATACTGACCTGAAGGAGTTAATATTGACCTGAGAGGGTTAATACTGACCTGAAGGAGTTAATACTGACCTGAAGGAGTTAATACTGACCTGAGAGGGTTAATACTGCCCTGAAAGGGTTAATAGTGACCTGAAGGAGTTAATACTGACCTGAAAGGGTTAATACTAACCTGAGAGGGTTAATACTGACCTGAAGGAGTTAATACTGACCTGAAGGAGTTAATACTGACCTGAGAGGGTTAATACTGCCCTGAAAGGGTTAATAGTGACCTGAAGGAGTTAATACTGACCTGAATGAGTTAATACTGACCTGAGAGGGTTAATACTGACCTGAAGGAGTTAATACTGACCTGAAGGAGTTAATACTGACCTGAGCGGGTTAATACTGACCTGAAAGGGTTAATACTGACCTGAAGGAGTTAATACTGACCTGAAAGGGTTAATACTGACCTGAAAGGGTTAATACTGACCTGAAAGACTTAATACTGACCTGAAGGAGTTAATACTGACCTGAAGGAGTTAATACTGACCTGAAGGAGTTAATACTGACCTGAAAGACTTAATACTGACCTGAAGGAGTTAATATTGACCTGAGAGGGTTAATACTGACCTGAAGGAGTTAATACTGACCTGAAGGAGTTAATACTGACCTGAGAGGGTTAATACTGCCCTGAAAGGGTTAATAGTGACCTGAAGGAGTTAATACTGACCTGAAAGGGTTAATACTAACCTGAGAGGGTTAATACTGACCTGAAGGAGTTAATACTGACCTGAAGGAGTTAATACTGACCTGAGAGGGTTAATACTGCCCTGAAAGGGTTAATAGTGACCTGAAGGAGTTAATACTGACCTGAATGAGTTAATACTGACCTGAGAGGGTTAATACTGACCTGAAGGAGTTAATACTGACCTGAAGGAGTTAATACTGACCTGAAAGGGTTAATACTGACCTGAAGGAGTTAATACTGACCTGAAAGACTTAATACTGACCTGAAGGAGTTAATACTGACCTGAGAGGGTTAATACTGACATGAGAGGGTTAATACTGACCTGAAGGAGTTAATACTGACCTGAAGGAGTTAATACTGACCTGAGAGGGTTAATACTGACCTGAAAGGGTTAATACTGACCTGAGAGGGTTAATACTGACCTGAGAGGGTTAATACTGACCTGAAGGAGTTAATACTGACCTGAAGGAGTTAATACTGACCTGAGAGGGTTAATACTGACCTGAAGGAGTTAATACTGACCTGAAGGAGTTAATACTGACCTGAGATGGTTAATACTGACCTGAAAGGGTTAATACTGACCTGAAGGAGTTAATACTGACCTGAAAGCTGTAATACTGACCTGAAGGGGTTAATACTGACCTGAAGGAGTTAATACTGACCCGAAGGAGTTAATACTGACCTGAGAGGGTTAAAACTGACCTGAAAGAGATAGTTAATACTGACCTGAAGGAGTTAATACTGACCTGAAGGATTAATACTGACCTGAGAGGGTTAATACTGACCTGAGATAGTTAATACTGACCTGAAGGAGTTAATACTGACCTGAAAGAGAGAGTTAATACTGACCTAATACTGACCTGAAAGAGAGAGTTAATACTGACCTGAAGTAGTTAATACTGACCTAAAGGAGTTAATACTGACCTGAGAGGGTTAATACTGACCTGCGAGGGTTAATACTGACCTGAAGGAGTTAATACTGACCTGAAGGAGTTAATACTGACCTGAAAAGGTTAATATGGACCTGAAAGGGTTAATACTGACCTGAAGGAGTTAATACTGACCTGAAGGAGTTAATACTGACCTGAGAGGGTTAATACTGACCTGAGAGGGTTAATACTGACCTGAATGAGTTAATACTGACCGGAGAGGGTTAATACTGACCTGAAGGAGTTAATACTGACCTGAAGGAGTTAATACTGACCTGAAGGAGTTAATACTGACCGGAGAGGGTTAATACTGACCTGAAGGAGTTAATACTGACATGAAAGGGTTAATACTGACCTGAAGGAGTTAATACTGACCTGAAGGAGTTAATACTGACCTGAGAGGGTTAATACTGACCTGAAAGGGTTAATACTGACCTGAAGGAGTTAATACTGACCTGAAAGGGTTAATACTGACCTGAGAGGGTTAATACTGACCTGAAGGAGTTAATACTGACCTGAAGGAGTTAATACTGACCTGAGAGGGTTAATACTGACCTGAAGGGGTTAATACTGACCTGAAGGGGTTAATACTGACCTGAAGGGGTTAATACTGACCTGAAGGAGTTAATACTGACCTGAAGGAGTTAATACTGACCTGAGAGGGTTAATACTGACCTGAGAGGGTTAATACTGACCTGAAGGAGTTAATACTGACCTGAAGGAGTTAATACTGACCTGAAAGGGTTAATACTGACCTGAAGGAGTTAATACTGACCTGAAAGGGTTAATACTGACCGAAGGATTTAATACTGACCTGAAGGAGTTAATACTGACCTGAGAGGGTTAATACTGACCTGAAGGAGTTAATACTGACCTGAAGGAGTTAATACTGACCTGAGAGGGTTAATACTGACCTGAAGGGGTTAATACTGACCTGAAGGAGTTAATACTGACCTGAGAGGGTTAATACTGACCTGAGAGGGTTAATACTGACCTGAAGGAGTTAATACTGACCAGAGAGGGTTAATACTGACCTGAAGGAGTTAATACTGACCTGAGAGGGTTAATACTGACCTGAAGGAGTTAATACTGACCTGAAGGAGTTAATACTGACCTGAAGGAGTTAATACTGACCTGAGAGGGTCAATACTGACCTGAGAGGGTTAATACTGACCTGAAGGAGTTAATACTGACCTGAAGGAGTTAATACTGACCTGAAGGAGTTAATACTGACCTGAAGGAGTTAATACTGACCTGAAGGAGTTAATACTGACCGGAGAGGGTTAATACTGACCTGAAGGAGTTAATACTGACCTGAAGGAGTTAATACTGACCTGAATGAGTTAATACTGACCTGAATGAGTTAATACTGACCTGAGAGGGTTAATACTGACCTGAAGGGGTTAATACTGACCTGAGAGAGTTAATACTGACCTGATAGGGTTAATACTGACCTGACCTGAAAGGGTTAATACTGACCTGAAGGAGTTAATACTGACCTGAAAGCTGTAATACTGACCTGAGAGGGTTAATACTGACCTAAAGGAGTTAGTACTGACCTGAAGGAGTTAATACTGACCTGAGAGGGTTAATACTGACCTGAAGGAGTTAATACTGACCTGAAAGGGTTAATACTGACCTGAAAAGGTTAATACTGACCTGAGGAGTTAATACTGACCTGAAGGGGTTAATACTGACCTGAAGGGGTTAATACTGACCTGAATGAGTTAATACTGACCTGAAGGGGTTAATATTGACCTGAAGGAGTTAATACTGACCTGAAAGGGTTAATACTGACCTGAAAAGGTTAATACTGACCTGAGGAGTTAATACTGACCTGAAGGGGTTAATACTGACCTGAAGGGGTTAATACTGACCTGAATGAGTTAATACTGACCTGAAGGGGTTAATATTGACCTGAAGGAGTTAATACTGACCTGAAAGGGTTAATACTGACCTGAGGAGTTAATACTGACCTAAGAGGGTTAATACTGACGTTAAATGGTTAATACTGACCTGAAAGAGTTAATACTGACCTGAAAGGGTTAATACTGACCTGAAAGGGTTAATACTGACCTGAAGGGGTTAATACTGACCTGAAAGGGTTAATACTGACCTGAAGGGGTTAATACTGACCTGAAGGAGTTAATACTGACCTGAGAGGGTTAATACTGACCTGAAAGGGTTAATACTGACCTGAGAGGGTTAATACTGACCTGAAGGAGTTAATACTGACCTGAAGGAGTTAATACTGACCTGAGAGGGTTAATACTGACCTGAAAGGGTTAATACTGACCTGAGAGGGTTAATACTGACCTGAAGGAGTTAATACTGACCTGAAGGAGTTAATACTGACCTGAGAGGGTTAATACTGACCTGAGAGGGTTAATACTGACCTGAAGGAGTAAATACTGACCTGAGAGAGTTAATACTGACCTGAGAGGGTTAATACTGACCTGAAGGAGTTAATACTGACCTGAATGAGTTAATACTGACCTGAAGGAGTTAATACTGACCTGAAGGAGTTAATACTGACCTGAAAGAGTTAATACTGACCTGAAAGAGTTAATACTGACCTGAAAGAGTTAATACTGACCTGAGAGGGTTAATACTGACCTGAGAGGGTTAATACTGACCTGAGAGGGTTACTACTGACCTGAGAGGGTTAATACTGACCTGAAGGAGTTAATACTGACCTGAAGGAGTTAATACTGACCTGAAGGAGTTAAGAGTTAATACTGACCTGAAATAGTTAAGAGTTAATACTGACCTGAAGGAGTTAATACTGACCTGAAGGAGTTAAGAGTTAATACTGACCTGAAGGAGTTAATACTGAACTGAAAGAGTTAATACTGACCTGAAGGAGTTAATACTGACCTGAAGGGGTTAATACTGACCTGAGAGGGTTAATACTGACCTGAAGGAGTTAATACGGACCTGAAGGAGGTTATACTGACCTGAGAGGGTTAATACTGACCTGAAGGGGTTAATACTGACCTGACACGGTTACTAGTGACCTGAGAGGGTTAATACTGACCTGAAGGAGTTAATACTGACCTGAAAGAGTTAAGAGTTAATACTGACCTGAAAGAGTTAAGAGTTAATACTGACCTGAAAGGGTTAATACTGACCTGAAGGAGTTAATACTGACCTGAAAGAGTTAAGAGTTAATACTGACCTGAAGGAGTTAATACTGACCTGAAAGAGTTAAGAGTTAATACTGACCTGAAGGAGTTAATACTGACCTGAAAGGGTTAATACTGACCTGAAGGAGTTAATACTGACCTGAATGAGTTAATACTGACCTGAAGGGGTTAATACTGACCGGAGAGGGTTAATACTGACCTGAAGGAGTTAATACTGACCTGAAAGGGTTAATACTGACCTGAAGCAGTTAATAATACACTCAGTGGTGTGAAATAAATAATTATATATATTCATAGATTTGCACCACAGTTTCACTGTTTTTCAAAACAAATAGCAGATCTACAAGCTCGTAACGTGGCACTCGGTGCCGCTCTACGAGCTTGTAGATCTGTTTTTTTTCAACAGCTAAAGTATAACATAATGCTTAAAACATGCACCCAAAGGGGTTCCCGTCCTGAATGGGTTAAAAAGGAAATGGGCAGCATTAAAAATGTCCAAATACAAGTTCAAAACATGCAACAAATTAATACCAAAAAACTAAAATACACCACTTAAAATTAATGCTGAACTACTAAAACACACCATTTATCATTTATTAAATCATAAAATACACCATTTATCATGCAAACAATTTAACAACATGTAACATACAAACAATTCCCTCAAAATACCAATATTACAATATGAAGAAAATTCTCTCTCTCTCTCTCTCTCTCTCGCTGTGTCTCTCTATCTCTCTCTCTCTCTCTCTCTCTCTCTGTCTCTCTCTCTCTCTCTCTCTCTCTCTCTCTCTCTCTCTATGTGTCTCTCTCTCTCTCCATGTCTCTCTCTCTCTCTCTCTCTCTCTCTCTCTCTCTCTCTGTCTATCTCTCTCTCTCTCTCTCTCTCCATGTCTCTCTCTCTCTCTCTCTCTGTGTCTCTCTCTCTCTCTCTCTCTCTCTCTCTCTCTCCCTCTCTATGTCTCTCTCCCTCAGCAACTCCACTCCAGCGTGAGAACAGGAAGTCTGGAGACGTGTCTGAGGTTGTTGTCTCTGGGAGCGCAGCCCGGCTTCTTCCACCCGGTAAACCTGTCTGTCTGTCTGTCTGTCTGTCTGTTCAAATAATATATGTCTGTATTGTATACTTTTATGAATACAATACGGGTTAATACTGACCTGAGAGAGTTCCCCGTACCCCTAGGGTGTTCCCCCTCCCAGGGTGTTCCCCCTCCCAGGGTGTTCCCCGTACCCCCAGGGTGTTCCCCGTACCCCCAGGGTGTTCCCCCTCCCAGGGTGTTCCCCGTACCCCCAGGGTGTTCCCCCTCCCAGGGTGTTCCCCGTACCCCCAGGGTGTTCCCCGTACCCCCAGGGTGTTCCCCCTCCCAGGGTGTTCCCCCTCCCAGGGTGTTCCCCCTCCCAGGGTGTTCCCCCTCCCAGGGTGTTCCCCCTCCCAGGGTGTTCCCCCTCCCAGGGTGTCCTCCGTACCCCCAGGGTGTTCCCCCTCCCAGGGTGTTCCCCCTCCCAGGGTGTTCCCCCTCCCAGGGTGTTCCCCCTCCCAGGGTGTTCCCCGTACCCCCAGGGTGTTCCCCCTCCCAGGGTGTTCCCCCTCTCAGGGTGTTCCCCCTCCCAGGGTGTTCCCCCTCCCAGGGTGTTCCCCCTCCCAGGGTGTTCTCCGTACCCCCAGGGTGTTCCCCCTCCCAGGGTGTTCCCCCTCCCAGGGTGTTCCCCCTCCCAGGGTGTTCCCCGTACCCCCAGGGTGTTCCCCCTCCCAGGGTGTTCCCCCTCCCAGGGTGTTCCCCCTCCCAGGGTGTTCCCCGTACCCCCAGGGTGTTCCCCCTCCCAGGGTGTTCCCCGTACCCCCAGGGTGTTCCCCCTCCCAGGGTGTTCCCCCTCCCAGGGTGTTCCCCCTCCCAGGGTGTTCCCCGTACCCCCAGGGTGTTCCCCCTCCCAGGGTGTTCCCCCTCTCAGGGTGTTCCCCCTCCCAGGGTGTTCCCCGTACCCCCAGGGTGTTCCCCCTCCCAGGGTGTTCCCCCTCCCAGGGTGTTCCCCCTCCCAGGGTGTTCCCCGTACCCCCAGGGTGTTCCCCCTCCCAGGGTGTTCCCCGTACCCCCAGGGTGTTCCCCCTCCCAGGGTGTTCCCCCTCCCAGGGTGTTCCCCCTCCCAGGGTGTTCCCCGTACCCCCAGGGTGTTCCCCCTCCCAGGGTGTTCCCCGTACCCCCAGGGTGTTCCCCCTCCCAGGGTGTTCCCCCTCTCAGGGTGTTCCCCCTCCCAGGGTGTTCCCCCTCCCAGGGTGTTCCCCCTCCCAGGGTGTTCTCCGTACCCCCAGGGTGTTCCCCCTCCCAGGGTGTTCCCCCTCCCAGGGTGTTCCCCCTCCCAGGGTGTTCCCCGTACCCCCAGGGTGTTCCCCCTCCCAGGGTGTTCCCCGTACCCCCAGGGTGTTCCCCCTCCCAGGGTGTTCCCCGTACCCCCAGGGTGTTCCCCCTCCCAGGGTGTTCCCCGTACCCCCAGGGTGTTCCCCCTCCCAGGGTGTTCCCCGTACCCCCAGGGTGTTCCCCCTCCCAGGGTGTTCCCCCTCCCAGGGTGTTCCCCCTCCCAGGGTGTTCCCCCTCCCAGGGTGTTCCCCGTACCCCCAGGGTGTTCCCCCTCCCAGGGTGTTCCCCCTCCCAGGGTGTTCCCCCTCCCAGGGTGTTCCCCGTACCCCCAGGGTGTTCCCCCTCCCAGGGTGTTCCCCCTCCCAGGGTGTTCCCCGTACCCCCAGGGTGTTCCCCCTCCCAGGGTGTTCCCCCTCCCAGGGTGTTCCCCGTACCCCCAGGGTGTTCCCCCTCCTAGGGTGTTCCCCCTCCCAGGGTGTTCCCCCTCCCATGGTGTTCCCCCTCCCATGGTGTTCCCCCTCCCAGGGTGTTCCCCGTACCCCCAGGGTGTTCCCCGTACCCCCAGGGTGTTCCCCCTCCCAGGGTGTTCCCCGTACGCCCAGGGTGTTCCCCCTCCCAGGGTGTTCCCCGTACGCCCAGGGTGTTCCCCCTCCCAGGGTGTTCCACGTACCCCCAGGGTGTTCCCCCTCCCAGGGTGTTCCCCCTCCCAGGGTGTTCCCCGTACCCCCAGGGTGTTCCCCCTCCCAGGGTGTTCCCCCTCCCAGGGTGTTCCACGTACCCCCAGGGTGTTCCCCGTACCCCCAGGGTGTTCCCCGTACCCCCAGGGTGTTCCCCGTACCCCCAGGGTGTGTTCCCCGTACCCCCAGAGTGTTCTATGTACCCCCAGGGTGTTCCCCGTACGCCCAGGGTGTTCCCCGTACCCCCAGGGTGTCAGGGTGTTCCCCGTACCCCCAGGGTGTTCCCCGTACCCCCAGGGTGTTCCCCGTACCCCCAGGGTGTTCCCCGTACCGTACCCCCAGGGTGTTCATCGTACCGTACCCCCAGAGTGTTCCCCCTCCCAGGGTGTTCCCCGTACCCCCAGGGTGTTCATCGTACCGTACCCCCAGAGTGTTCCCCCTCCCAGGGTGTTCTCCGTACCCCCAGGGTGTTCCCCCTCCCAGGGTGTTCCCCGTACCCCCAGGGTGTTCCCCGTACCCCCAGGGGGTTCCCCCTCCCAGGGTGTTCTCCGTACCCCCAGGGTGTTCCCCCTCCCAGGGTGTTCCCCCTCCCAGGGTGTTCCCCGTACCCCCAGGGTGTTCTCCGTACGCCCAGGGTGTTCCCCCTCCCAGGGTGTTCCCCCTCCCAGGGTGTTCCCCCTCCCAGGGTGTTCCCCGTACCCCCAGGGTGTTCCCCCTCCCAGGGTGTTCCCCCTCCCAGGGTGTTCTCCGTACGCCCAGGGTGTTCCCCGTACCCCCAGGGTGTTCCCCCTCCCAGGGTGTTCCCCCTCCCAGGGTGTTCCCCGTACCCCCAGGGTGTTCTCCGTACGCCCAGGGTGTTCCCCCTCCCAGGGTGTTCCCCGTACCCCCAGGGTGTTCCCCGTACCCCCAGGGTGTTCCCCGTACCCCCAGGGTGTTCCCCGTACGCCCAGGGTGTTCCCCGTACCCCCAGGGTGTTCCCCGTACCCCCAGGGTGTTCCCCGTACGCCCAGGGTGTTCCCCGTACCCCCAGGGTGTTCCCCGTACCCCCAGGGTGTTCCCCGTACCCCCAGGGTGTTCCCCGTACCGTACCCCCAGGGTGTTCATCGTACCGTACCCCCAGAGTGTTCCCCCTCCCAGGGTGTTCTCCGTACCCCCAGGGTGTTCCCCCTCCCAGGGTGTTCCCCGTACCCCCAGGGTGTTCCCCGTACCCCCAGGGTGTTCCCCTCCCAGGGTGTTCTCCGTACGCCCAGGGTGTTCCCCCTCCCAGGGTGTTCCCCGTACCCCCAGGGTGTTCCCCCTCCCAGGGTGTTCCCCCTCCCAGGGTGTTCCCCCTCCCATGGTGTTCCCCTCCCATGGTGTTCCCCCTCCCAGGGTGTTCCCCGTACCCCCAGGGTGTTCCCCGTACCCCCAGGGTGTTCCCCCTCCCAGGGTGTTCCCCGTACGCCCAGGGTGTTCCCCCTCCCAGGGTGTTCCCCGTACGCCCAGGGTGTTCCCCCTCCCAGGGTGTTCCACGTACCCCCAGGGTGTTCCCCCTCCCAGGGTGTTCCCCCTCCAGGGTGTTCCCCGTACCCCCAGGGTGTTCCCCCTCCCAGGGTGTTCCCCCTCCCAGGGTGTTCCACGTACCCCCCAGGGTGTTCCCCGTACCCCCAGGGTGTTCCCCGTACCCCCAGGGTGTTCCCCGTACCCCCAGGGTGTGTTCCCCGTACCCCCAGAGTGTTCTATGTACCCCCAGGGTGTTCCCCGTACGCCCAGGGTGTTCCCCGTACCCCCAGGGTGTCAGGGTGTTCCCCGTACCCCCAGGGTGTTCCCCGTACCCCAGGGTGTTCCCCGTACCCCCAGGGTGTTCCCCGTACCGTACCCCCAGGGTGTTCATCGTACCGTACCCCCAGAGTGTTCCCCCTCCCAGGGTGTTCCCCGTACCCCCAGGGTGTTCATCGTACCGTACCCCCAGAGTGTTCCCCCTCCCAGGGTGTTCTCCGTACCCCAGGGTGTTCCCCCTCCCAGGGTGTTCCCCGTACCCCCAGGGTGTTCCCCGTACCCCCAGGGGGTTCCCCTCCCAGGGTGTTCTCCGTACCCCCAGGGTGTTCCCCCTCCCAGGGTGTTCCCCCTCCCAGGGTGTTCCCCGTACCCCCAGGGTGTTCTCCGTACGCCCAGGGTGTTCCCCTCCCAGGGTGTTCCCCCTCCCAGGGTGTTCCCCCTCCAGGGTGTTCCCCGTACCCCCAGGGTGTTCCCCCTCCCAGGGTGTTCCCCCTCCCAGGGTGTTCTCCGTACGCCCAGGGTGTTCCCCGTACCCCCAGGGTGTTCCCCCTCCCAGGGTGTTCCCCCTCCCAGGGTGTTCCCCGTACCCCCAGGGTGTTCTCCGTAGACCCCCTACCAGGGCCCAGGGTTCCCCTCCCAGGGTGTTCCCCGTACCCCCAGGGTGTTCCCCGTACCCCCAGGGTGTTCCCCGTACCCCCAGGGTGTTCCCCGTACGCCAGGGTGTTCCCCGTACCCCAGGGTGTTCCCCGTACCCCCAGGGTGTTCCCCGTACGCCCAGGGTGTTCCCCGTACCCCCAGGGTGTTCCCCGTACCCCCAGGGTGTTCCCCGTACCCCCAGGGTGTTCCCCGTACCGTACCCCCAGGGTGTTCATCGTACCGTACCCCCAGAGTGTTCCCCCTCCCAGGGTGTTCTCCGTACCCCCAGGGTGTTCCCCCTCCCAGGGTGTTCCCCGTACCCCCAGGGTGTTCCCCGTACCCCCAGGGTGTTCCCCCTCCCAGGGTGTTCTCCGTACGCCCAGGGTGTTCCCCCTCCCAGGGTGTTCCCCGTACCCCCAGGGTGTTCCCCCTCCCAGGGTGTTCCCCCTCCCAGGGTGTTCCCCGTACCCCCAGTGTTCCCCCTCCCAGGGTGTTCCCCCTCCCAGGGTGTTCCCCGTACCCCCAGGGTGTTCCCCCTCCCAGGGTGTTCCCCCTCCCAGGGTGTTCCCCGTACCCCCAGGGTGTTCTCTGTACGCCCAGGGTGTTCCCCCTCCCAGGGTGTTCCCCCTCCCAGGGTGTTCCCCCTCCCAGGGTGTTCCCCGTACCCCCAGGGTGTTCTCTGTACGCCCAGGGTGTTCCCCCTCCCAGGGTGTTCCCCGTACCCCCAGGGTGTTCTCTGTACGCCCAGGGTGTTCCCCCTCCCAGGGTGTTCCCCCTCCCAGGGTGTTCCCCCTCCCAGGGTGTTCCCCCTCCCAGGGTGTTCCCCCTCCCAGGGTGTTCCCCGTACCCCCAGGGTGTTCCCCGTACCCCCAGGGTGTTCCCCCTCCCAGGGTGTTCCCCGTACCCCCAGGGTGTTCCCCCTCCCAGGGTGTTCCCCGTACCCCCAGGGTGTTCCCCGTACCCCCAGGGTGTTCCCCCTCCCAGGGTGTTCCCCCTCCCAGGGTGTTCCCCCTCCCAGGGTGTTCCCCCTCCCAGGGTGTTCCCCCTCCCAGGGTGTTCCCCGTACCCCCAGGGTGTTCCCCCTCCCAGGGTGTTCCCCCTCCCAGGGTGTTCCCCCTCCCAGGGTGTTCCCCCTCCCAGGGTGTTCCCCGTACCCCCAGGGTGTTCCCCCTCCCAGGGTGTTCCCCCTCCCAGGGTGTCCTCCGTACGCCCAGGGTGTTCTCCGTACGCCCAGGGTGTTCCCCCTCCCAGGGTGTTCCCCCTCCCAGGGTGTCCTCCGATGTGCTGGTTGGTACCTTGCATGGCTTCCGCCGCCATCGGTGTATGAATGTGTGTGTGAATGGGTGAATGTAATGGGTGAATGTAATGCACAATCTATGTAAAGCGCCTTGGATAAAGGTGCTATATAAATGCACCATTTACCATTTAGGTGAAAATTCCCGCTAAATATGACGTAATTGAACCCATATACTGCCACCTGCTGGACGCAAAGCCAACCTCAGACTGCCGAGGCCATTTAGAGGGTGAACACACACGTCCATCTTTATGCTAATAAATAGCGTCAATGCTAGCGAGCTAAACTATAGCCATCCTTGCTCTAGAAAACACCCAATGTTTCCATCTAGACCACCGGATGGTCAGCAAAGACCTCCGAACATCTAGACAACCGGATGGTCAGCAAAGACCTCCGAACATCTAGACAACCGGATGGTCAGCAAAGACCTCCGAACATCTAGACAACCGGATGGTCAGCAAAGACCTCCGAACATCTAGACAACCGGATGGTCAGCAAAGACCTCCGAACATCTAGACAACCGGATGGTCAGCAAAGACCTCCGAACATCTAGACAACCGGATGGTCAGCAAAGACCTCCGAACATCTAGACAACCGGATGGTCAGCAAAGACCTCCGAACATCTAGACAACCGGATGGTCAGCAAAGAACTCCGAACATCTAGACAACCGGATGGTCAGCAAAGACCTCCGAACATCTAGACAACCGGATGGTCAGCAAAGACCTCCGAACATCTAGACCACCGGATGGTCAGCAAAGACCTCCGAACATCGCACGTTTTATCCAAACCACGGAGAGCTCCGTAGATTAGGAGTCATTCGTTTTAGTCAGCCTGTATAATGATATGCGGACGGGGCCGTGGTTGCGCAACCCGGTCTAGGATCGCTAAAGAAGGAAAGGCCGAGCCAAAATAATAATGGAAAAATATAAATCAGCGATCGGGTTTGATATCAATAATAATAAAGCTTATCTGACGGATCAATCCGCCAGGAGCAGAAGGTGAATAGATTAGTCTGTTAAACACACTGAGACACCGCCGTACTACAGTCTGTTAAACACACTGAGACACCGCCGTACTACAGTCTGTTAAACACACAGACACCGCCGTACTACAGTCTGTTAAACACACTGAGCCACCACCGTACTACAGTCTGTTAAACACACTGAGACACCACCGTACTACAGTCTGTTAAACACACTGAGACACCACCGTACTACAGTCTGTTAAACACACTGAGACACCACCGTACTACAGTCTGTTAAACACACTGAGACACCACCGTACTACAGTCTGTTAAACACACTGAGACACCACCGTACTACAGTCTGTTAAACACACTGAGACACCACCGTACTACAGTCTGTTAAACACACTGAGACACCACCGTACTACAGTCTGTTAAACACTGAGACACCGCCGTACTACAGTCTGTTAAACACACTGAGACACCGCCGTACTACAGTCTGTTAAACACACTGAGACACCACCGTACTACAGTCTGTTAAACACACTGAGACACCGCCGTACTACAGTCTGTTAAACACTGAGACACCACCGTACTACAGTCTGTTAAACACTGAGACACCGCCGTACTACAGGCTGTTAAACACTGAGACACCGCCGTACTACAGTCTGTTAAACACTGAGACACCACCGTACTACAGTCTGTTAAACACTGAGACACCACCGTACTACAGTCTGTTAAACACACTGAGACACCGCCGTACTACAGTCTGTTAAACACTGAGACACCACCGTACTACAGTCTGTTAAACACTGAGACACCGCCGTACTACAGGCTGTTAAACACTGAGACACCGCCGTACTACAGTCTGTTAAACACTGAGACACCACCGTACTACAGTCTGTTAAACACTGAGACACCACCGTACTACAGTCTGTTAAACACTGAGACACCACGGTACTACAGTCTGTTAAACACTGAGACACCACCGTACTACAGTCTGTTAAACACTGAGACACCGCCGTACTACAGTCTGTTAAACACTGAGACACCGCCGTACTACAGTCTGTTAAACACACTGAGACACCGCCGTACTACAGTCTGTTAAACACACTGAGACACCACCGTACTACAGTCTGTTAAACACACTGAGACACCACCGTACTACAGTCTGTTAAACACACTGAGACACCACCGTACTACAGTCTGTTAAACACTGAGACACCACCGTACTACAGTCTGTTAAACACTGAGACACCACCGTACTACAGTCTGTTAAACACTGAGACACCACCGTACTACAGTCTGTTAAACACACTGAGACACTACCGTACTACAGTCTGTTAAACACACTGAGACACCACCGTACTACAGTCTGTTAAACACTGAGACACCGCCGTACTACAGTCTGTTAAACACTGAGACACCACCGTACTACAGTCTGTTAAACACACTGAGACACCGCCGTACTACAGTCTGTTAAACACTGAGACACCGCTGTACTACAGTCTGTTAAACACTGAGACACCACCGTACTACAGTCTGTTAAACACTGAGACACCGCCGTACTACAGTCTGTTAAACACTGAGACACC